>NW_010510125.1:0-16637 GCF_000687285.1 Phaethon lepturus
TGCGGCATGCGGGCAGCCTGGCCCGTACCGTTAAACGTCCTCTTGCCCCTTAGCCCTGCTCTGCTGGCCGGGCTGACTCCGGCCGTAGTGGCGGGGGGGGTGAGCTTGCTGTTCCTGAGTGTTACTCGCCATGAACAGTTAAATAGATTTGAGTGAGTCACTTAAACAGATGCCACGGATGTGAAAATAATTGTCTGGGAAGCCTGTGCCTGCCAGGTCGCCAAGTAATCCTCACACGTCCTGTGACTCAAAGCCAGCCAGAAGGAGTGTTTTCTCCCTGCTGCTCAGTTGGAAATATTTTGAGGGAAGGCAGCCCAGCTCCCCATCCCGTGTCCCTCCATCCATCCCCATGGTCCTGTCTCCTTCCTGAGTGGCCAGCGTGGGGGGATGCTCACCCGCGGTTGCCACTTGCCATGTGCATCCCCAGTGAAAGCATCACTGCTGTGTCCCTCAGCCCAAATTGACAGGGAGAAGGGAAACTACATAGCCGTGAGTTACGTGAAATTGTTTCATAGGATCGAAGGTGGATGTGGGTGGGAAGGGACCTTGGAGGTCCCTGGCCTAATACCCTCCAGCAGGTCCCTTAGATCACGTTGCTCAGGCCTTCACCCAGCCACATGCTGAATATCCCTGAGGCTGGACATCCCGCAGCCTCTCTGGATCCAGTGTTTGACCACCTCATGGTGACAATTTTTTTCCTAATACCTAATTTGAGTTTTGCTTGTACCAGCTTTGTCCATCATTGCTTGTCCTGTCCCTGTGCACCTCCAACCTTCAGCAAGAAGCTGAAGATCACCTCCAAGGACCAGCAGGAAGTTTGGCCCCAGCTCCTCTCCGCCCTCCAGGGTAGGCAGCAGTAGGAATCTTCTTCGCTTTCCCCTTTCAAAGTGAACAAGCCAGCTCCTGGCCTGTCCCTGTCTTCGTGGCAGCCTGGTGTCCCGGCACTCCTGAGTCTTTGCCTCCTTCCCTGCCAGCTGGCCCCAGCCTGTGCAGGGAGTTACTCGGCCCAGGCCAGTTTGTTTCTTGATTAAATACAAGTTCTTTTAAGAATGGGGAAAAAATAAATAATTAGTCACTTAAATGAGAACTCAGGCTGAACCTGTCCTCTTCCTTTCTCTGCATTTGTGCTTGTTCTCTAGCAAATTGTACCACTTCCCCTGGTGAGGCCGCTGTGTTGGCTTGCTCAGAAATACATGGAGCCTGGGGTGAAGGTATTTGCAGATGTGTTCGTTTTCTCCTTTTCCCAATAGTGCTGAAGCTCTTAGCTCTGAGTCAGAAATGTGTACAACCATTGATAGGATGTGACCTTCCCCCAGCACATTCCAATCATCATGATTTTCTAATTATGCCTGTGACTGTCAGCTGGGAGCGTGTAGCATCAGAGCTACCACAACCATTGAAATGAGTCAGTTAATGTGCCTAGAGTCTATTAAACAAAGTTTTATTTAATTAAGTCAGTCTTGATCTCATCAAAATCAAGAGGGAGCATTAGGGTGGCAACATTTCCGAGAAATCATATTTGAATGGCAGGTGGTTTGTATTTCCTTTAGTATCTGGATCTTGAGATATTGCAATGTGCTTGTCTCACTGCTGAGTTTTGGAGTTGGCTGGTCCCATGGTCAGGGCACGCTTTGTCCCTGGCAAGCCAGCCGGGCTGCCACAAGCCCGTGGGTGAACACAGGGTATTTTGTACCACTTTCAAAGCTCATCTAGTCCAACCATCCTGCCATGAGCTGGGACATCTCCCACTACATCAGGTTGCTCAAAGCCCTGTCCAGCCTGACCTTGAAGGCTTCCCAGGACGGGGCATCCACAGCTCCTCTGGGCAGCCTGTGCCAGTGTCTCACCACCTTCATGGTACAACATTTGTTCCTGATGTCCAACCTAACCCCACCCTTGTTCAGTTTAAAACTGTTGCCCCTTGTCTTGTCACTGCAGACCCTCGTCAAAAGTCTCTCTCCCTCTTTCCTATGAGCTCTCTTTAAGTGCTGAGTGGCCGCAGTGAGGTCTCCCCAGAGCCATCTCTTCCCCAGGCTGCACAGCCCCAACTCCCTCAGCCTTTCTCCATGGCAGAGGTGTCCCAGCCTTTGGACCATTTTGGTGGCCTCCTCTGGACCTGCTCTACCAGGTCCGTGTCTGTCTTGTGCCAGGGACCCCAGAGCTGGACGCAGTGCTCCAGGGGGGTCTCAGGAGAGCGGAGCAGGGGGGGAGCATCCCCTCCCTCGCCCTGCTGGCCACGCTGCTGGTGATGCAGCCCAGGAGACACTTGGCTTTCTGGGCTGCGAGCGCCCATTGCTGGCTGATGTTCCATTTGTCACCCACCAATATCCTCCAGTCTTTCTCTGCAGGGATGATTAAGGAGCTTTGCTCTGGTCTGGGTTTTCTGAGCATGACTTGTGGCTTGGAGATGCTGCTGCAAGAAAGTCCTACAAGACACGAGTGCCCAGAGATGTTGCAATGGTTCTGCTGCCAGTGGCGGTGAGCCCAGGGCCGATTTCTGGCATTTGTGCACAGGAGTGGGGGCAGATAGCCCTGTGCCAGATCCCATCGGTCAGGCAGGGCTCGGAACTTCCCCAGTGGATTTACTTCTTTCGAGTGTGGCATATGCTGTAGTTTCCTCCTCTGTCTAGCCAAGTCACTAGTACTGGCAGCCTGGGAGACTCTTGTAAAAGCCCTCGCTGTCTTGGAGAGGCAGCTGAGACTCACTGACGAGCTCTATGCTCGGCCGGGCTCTTCTCTGGTGGGATCTGCATGCAGGTCATGCAGGCACGCATGGGATGCCCGTGGGGACAGGGAGGAAGGGACTTGCTTGTATTTGCTTCTGTTTGCAACTCCAGTGCCCCTGCCTGTTGAAATAGGAGAATTGCTTTACACCCTCCTGCCAGTGCTGGGCTGCTTAGATAATTCCTGAGACGTGGGCTGTGGGACTGGGTTTTTTTCTGGCCGCTTCAGCCCCTACTTTTCTGCCAAAAGCAGCAAACTGAGGCTGGGGAGTGAGCACACGCACAATGGCTGTTAGTCAGGGGGTGCCAGTGGAAGACGTGACCTTTCGTAATGCCTTTGGGAGGACTGGCAGGGCCTTGGGGACATCAGCCCTTGGTGTCCAGCAGCGGTTTTCTCTCCGCTACAGGAACCCTTCCCTTCCACTTTCTGCAGGTTAGGGCTGTGTGAGCAGGGCGTCCCGCAGAACAGCTCCCTGGCTCCTTGCTTACCCAACCGGCAGTGGGGATATTTCCAGGCTCAGGACTGTGGGGAGAGTCCAGCGGGGTGTGTGGAGTGGAAGTGCTCCCAGTCTGGAGCTGGGAGTGCTCACAGCTCTGCTTTCCATATGCTGTGGGGCCGGGCAGCAGATTTTAGCAGTGTCTCCAACACATCCGTGTTTGCTCTTTTCTTTCTCCACAGAAACAAAGGAGGAGCTGGAAGAGCTGATGTCTGACATAAAGAAGACGGCAAACAAAGTACGCTCCAAGCTAAAGAGTGAGTATTTGCCTGCGATGCTGCTGTGGGGCTCTGCCCACCGCTCCTGCCCTGCGCCCCAGGCAGCGGGTACTGCGGCTCCCGTCCTGGGCTGGGGATGCCGCAGGCAGGGAGCACTGCTGCCCTGGGTCCTGCTCCGTGCCCCCACTGCTCAGCACTTCCCGCTTGTCCCCCGTCACCAGAAATGCCGTGGGGCCCTGCTGTCATCTCAGCCCTGTGCTGGCAGCAGCTGGTGTTTGACTCAGGTCAAGACAGTTTTGGGGTGGTTTGCTCTAGGTAGGAGAGCACCGGTTACAGACACACAGCCGGGCCCTGTCTCTGCATCCTCTGGCATCCTGAGCCGGTGCTGGGAGGGGTCGCAGAGCTGGGGGAAGGGACAGCCAAAAGGGGCATCTGCCATTGCTTTGCAGGGATCATGCGGGGATGGGCATCACCTTCCCACCCCCCAGCATCTTCTAGCTGCTTTTATTTGCCCTTTGTGAATTTGCCCCCTTGTGCCTCGTTCCCAGGAGGGAGGTGAGGGGATGAGGCCAGGAGCACCTGGTGGACTGTGAGCAAGTCCCATACCACCAGCACTGGCTGGGGTTGGGCTCTCATGGTGAGCCCCGGCTCTGAGCAAACCCGCAGCGTGGCCAAAGGTTGGATTGCCCAGGCTGAGTGGTTGAAGAGGTGCTGCTGTGGGACTTGCTAGCCTCCAAGGAGAGCTGGCTTTTCCCTGGTGAGCCAAGTTGGCACGGGCAGCAGAGGCAGGTGCAGCACTGAGAGCATGGTCCCTCTTCTCCGTGCGGCTCTGGCCAGGCTCTCCAGCAGTGCGCTGGCACGGGGTGTGGTGTGCTGCCATGGGGCTTGTGCTTCTCTCTGCTCCCATCCTGCTCCCACCAGGCTGGTCTTGCTTTTCCATCCCCAGTGCAAGCTGCGTCGCTGCTGGCTCTGCCCAAGGCAGCAGTGCAGCAGCATAGCCGAGGTGGGCAGGAAGAACCACTGCCTCCAGACGTGGGCTCTGTGGGGCAGATGGTGGTGAAAAAAGGCACCGCTGGGCTTGGCGAAGGTTATTCTGTCTCATCAGCATGCCCTGTTGTCTTGGCGTGCCTCTGCCTTGGGCAGTGCAGGGACAGAGCATGGCCAGTGTGACTGTTGGTTTCCACCATCAGAAGAGTCAGTCAATCTCTTTGACAAGTGGGGAGTGAGAACAACACAACTGTCAGCCTGCTGATGGCCAGGGTTGTGATGGAGCACTTGGACAAGCCCAAAAGCCCAAGACTGAACCCCAGGGGATTCAGGGGGTCAGTGAGGATGGCAGCATCTTGGAGCAAGAGGCAGGTCACACCGGTGCAGCTTGGATTTGCCTGTCATGGTCTTGAACGTCAGCATGGGATTTGGTTGAGATTGTTGAAGGAGACCTGGCTATGTCTGAAGGGTGGGAGAGGAGCTGGTGCTTCCCCCATGGCAGCAGCATTCTCCCTAGTCCCAGGGCTTCGTGGGAGCCCCACAATCATGGATGACTTAGATGCGGCTGGAGCCGTTTGGTAGGTTCATCACCACTGGCATGTCTGTGTCCCATGTGTGTGCCAGAAGGAGACTTGTACCTCCACTGTCCCCTTGCTGCCCTCTGCCTTCCTGACAGGTGATCTCAGCTAGACCCAGGAAGGAGAGCTAGGGGCCAGCTTAACCATTCCATAGACAAGGGGATCCCTTCCCATGGACCAGAGCCCCTCTGGCCATACTGGGATCCCTGGTGTCCAGGTGGGGACAAGGTTTAGCCTGTGCAAAACAAAAATCCTTTTCCATAGGTGTTTTGTTCTGTGTTTTTTAAGCGGCTTTGAGAGCCTGAAGGATTGTAGGATAGGCTCCGATTCCGGATTTCTTCTTCCAGAAGAGACTCACTGGTATCGTATTTACCTGGAACAACAGATGATTAGTCTTTGTGCTTCATCCCAAAGCACCTCGTGGCCAGCATGATCAGTGAAAGAAAACAGTCAGGACTGATCAAAAACACCATCTGCTGCCAACAAATTGACTTCTTTAAGACAGACATTGCTCATGCAGTGGCTAATTCTGATTACCAGCTTCTTGGGAAAATGTGATTTTATTAATTATCATAAATGCACAATGTTTGCCAATACTGTTCCTTGGGAACAGGGAACTGTTTATGACAAGTGTGGAGGAAGACCAATTGCTGATGAAATATGCTGGGCAGGCAGCAGCCAGTGCACTCACAGGCAAGAGGGCTGCAGAGGAGAAGTGCCATGGCTGTCTGGCTGTGTGGGATGGGACCTTTCAGATAAGCTCTAGATACAGACGCTTGTTCCAGGAGAGGATAGAGGAGTGCAGAATTTGCGTTGATGTTCTCCAGCACTTCCCTGGAGCATGCTGTGCTGTTGGACACCCTCTGCCAGCACCACCAAGGGCTCCCCAGGCCCACAGTGCTGCTGCTCTCTGCAAGGTGGTACTGTGGGGCCACCTGTGCCAACCAGCACGCAGCAGAAACACAGCTGCCCACCGTGGTGGTGGTGTCCTGCACCATGCTGCATGGTGGTGCGGAGCCACAGGGCATCTCCAGGGAATGGGGAGCCCCTGCTGCAGGAGGAACCTGTCCCATGCTGGGCTCGTGGGACCCGCTCCAGCGTGGAGGGTGCTGGGGACAGCCGGGCTCGGAGAGCTGTGGGACATCTGCATTGGGAATGGGTTCTTCAGCCAAACTCAAGGGATGCCACCAGCTCACAGCTGGTGGTCTACATGGAGACATGTATCTCTGCACACTGGGCCAGCCTGCTGATGGGAGCTTTCTTCCAGGCTTTTTAAGTCCCTGAATTTAAGTTTTTGAATTAGCATGTCCCAAGCTGGCCTTGAGGAGCAGATCTGCACTGCCTTGCTCTGTGCCAGACCTTCTGCCCTGCGATCCCATGCCCTCTCCCTGCCCAAACCACAGTGGGATGCTGACCAGGGCAGCACTCCTCCCTGCTGTGATTTATAGTCTTTGGGCAAGTGAGGAATTAGTCTCACTTAGTTGCATGACCGGGCATAATTAAAAGGGCAAATCTCTGCTTTGCTGTAGGGGACTGTTCAGCAACATGAAGCGCACTCCCACCAGCCTAGTGGGTCCTCCCTGTGCAGGGCCGGGCAGCTGGCAGACCTACTATTTTTAGGGTCCCTGGAGAAGTCTTGAGCTTTGGCATTTTGCAGACACATCTTACCTCTGGGTTAGCACCTCAGGTGCTACTCCTGCTGCCTAGCAGAGGGAGAACAGCACTCCATTTTGTTTGAATACCGGAAAGTGCAGGGTTCAGACCCAAGCATTACATCAATTTTATACTGAAACCCTCGCTTAGCAGCCTGGGAGTGATGGGTGCTGCCCTTGACAGCACCAAGTCTCGGCCGGCAGCCAGGCACCGAGTGCTTTCAATAATGAAATGGGGCTTTGCTGCCAGTCCTGGCTAAATGGTGGGCTAGAGTCAGGAGCTGAGGACTGCTCAGTGCGAGATGCTCCTCGATTCACAGGCTTCAGTCTTTTACAATCCCTTTGCCAAACAATCCCTTTGCCAAACAATCCCTTTTTCTTTTCTAAACAGCATGAAATAATCTGTGTCCTTCTACTCTGACCAGGTATTGAGCAGAGTATTGAACAAGAGGAAGGACTGAACAGATCATCTGCTGACCTGCGGATAAGGAAAACTCAGGTGAGTCTCTGCCCTGTGGCACCAGGAAGGGGAGGATGGGAAGTGGCTGGAGGCAGTTGAAGGACACCAGGAGGTGATGGGAGAGGAGGGCTGTGCTTGGCTTAAAAGCAATCGAGATCTAGTGTGCAAATACTGGGCAAAGTAGAGCAGCACATTTCCAAATGGAGCAGTGAAAAAGCCAGCCTGAAAGACCTGTGACACAAGTACGTGCAGAAGGGGTTGTGGAGGGGACAGTTGTTGTGAAGACAGCAGCGTGCGTTGGCTTCGTCCTTGTGTGCAAGTCTGGGCATCTGTGGGTGGGTTTCTGCACACCCATGTTAAGCGTTTCAGTAAAAGTTATTTTGGCTGGAGCAAAAATACCCTCTGAAGTGCCAGATTTGGAAGGAGAACGTTTGCCTGAAGTCTCTATGTGTTTCTGCAGTGCCCGGAAGGATGCTTGAGCAGCTTGTAAATGAGACCCAGGCTTGCTGATGCAGCTGGGTAACTCACCTAAAATTTCACTTAATCTGAGAAGGCGGGTGGTCTTTCAGAGAGTACTGTGCAGGCCTGCAGCCTGCAGTTCTTCCCTGTTGGGGCTGTGGTTGCCTCTCCACCAGGCACTGATGTGCTTCGCAGTCCAGGAAATGTTAGATTTTTGAAGGGCTGATGCAAATCTTCCTCTTGTTCCCATGAAACCACTAATAACTAACACCTTCTTTTGATGGGCTTCTTAGCAGGGTTATCCAGGGGTAGAGGGAGAGATGGGGTGCACTTCCCTCTCCTCCTCCCTGCTGGTCTCGAGGATGTGTTATACTCAGTTGTGATGAATGGTCGTGCTGCTCGTGCTTCTGTCTGCAGCCAAGGCAGGGTGGAGCGTGTTGGCTCTACAAGAGATGGGGGTTGAGGGACATGGGGCTTGTCTGTGGGTCCGACACCATGCACTAGAAACTGGAAGTCACCGACCCTGCTTTGAGCCAGAGATTGGGCTGCATGACCTCCTGAAGTCCCTTCCAGCCTGAATTACCCTGCAATTGTGAGTAATGCCCCTCCCACCCCTGCCCCAAAGTCAAGAAACAGCATAGAAACATCTGATGAAAGAAGTTTTAGAGGGTCTTGCAGAGAGGCTTTACTCTCTCAGGAGCATCTGATTGCAGTGGGAAGGTCTGATTGCCGAAGTTGTCCCTGCTGAGTACTGCTGGGGTCCTGGCCTGAGGCAGCTGGAAGGCGAGGACACAAACATCTCTCTGATGTCTATGGTGGGTGCTTGAAGTGGGAGGACTTTGAGAACACCAACAGAGGGAGCGCGTTCAATGACGTTGTGGCAAAGCCAACAACTTGACAGAAAGTGTCAAAAGAAAATTTCCTTGGGAAAGCAGCAGGCAGGCATGACCCAGAAGGCAGTGCAAAGCACCTGGGCAGGGCTGAGGGGAAGGACATTGAGGGGGAGCTGGGAACAGCGGAGTGACTGAGCTTCATACACCCCTGATACAGCCTGCAGAATCTTCACAGGTCTGGGTTAACTCAGAAGCATTTGACTGCTGATAACCTGAGGTCTCATAAGACATGTTCTCCAGCTGCTTTTGAAACCAGGGCTTAAATTCATAAATGATGTGTACTTTATGAAAATAGGACATGCTTTCACTGTTTTTCTGAAGTCAGAGCTATGCAACTGTCTTGGACATCCCAGAATTACAGATCATGTCAAGATGGGGACAGGAGAGACAAAGGCCGTGGTTCTAGTGGCCTCTGTTGCATCAGCCAGCGGCGCAAATTTATCTGGATCAAGCATAGGCACAGTGGCACCTTGGCCCCAGCATATGTGCAAGACTTTGTGCTGACTGGAGCTGCCATACTCTGCTTGTGCTACGTGTGGGACCATAGGTGGCACCTGACACTGCACCCACAAACACATCGTTAACTCCAGGTTTTAGAGGAAAGTGGATCCAAAAGAATGAATTTATATTGGGTTGGCATCTTGTGTTGTGTGACCATGGCATTTTTTTATTGAGTCCGTCCATTGTCAGCTACGGCCTGAGCTCTAAAAGCTGAATTAGTTTAGCTTGATGAAATGGAACTAGACAGAGGAGATTACTTGTTTGCAGAAAAAGTGTACAAAGCAAACAAGTGTTTCATTTAGAGATGGTATAACTTGGCCATACTACTCAGTAATGGGATGAAAATGTGGGTTAATTCTTGTGGGGAAGTGATTGTGAAAGAACATGATGTTTTACGCTTTGGATCCTCCATCTGCCAGGAGGAAATTCAGAGGCTTGATTGCATGAACTGTTTGACGAGATCTTCCCCCATCATCTGCATACCACCCTTGATGGAGCAGCTCCCTCCAAGGCCTTCCTAGAGAGGTGGTGGTATCTTCTTGGTGTTGGCTTTGTGGTGTTGCCCCAGGCCATGGGCTGGTGAGGAATCGCATCCATGGGGGCCTTCTCAAGTGCGGGGTGTGACCTGGTTTCTCCCCTTCTTCTTGCACTGGGGTACTGCTGCCTTTGGGGGCACCAGGGTGATGCTCCAGCAGACCCATGTTGAGGATGGGTGAAGCTGTCACTGCTGTACAAGGGTGATCAGGTCCTGATGGCAGGATCAGGCCATGCACTGACAGTTGTGTACCTAAGCCATGGTTGCTGCACCCCGCCATGGGATCTGATGTTAGCACTGTCCCCTCTACAGCTACCTGGACTCTAAAGCTACTGGCTCACGTATAGTCTGAAAGAGTCACTGCTCTCCTGTAAACCACTGCCCATCAGGCTGTCGTGGGGTTCTCGCAGCGGGAGGATCACACTTGGGTGACCCCAGGTGCCTGCCTCACCTGCAGGTCCCCTCGTCTCCAACTTCTAGACTGTTCTTCTGGACTGTTCTCTGTGCTCTGCAGTGTTCAGTTGCTTGGTCCTTGCTACAGAGGTCTTGTTGAAGTGTTTATGCCTTTGGAAACGGCACAAGCACATCTTTGTCCTCTTGGTCACGCAGAAGCACTGCTGCTCTTGAGCAGGCAGCATCCCATATGTGTCCTGGAGGGACAAGTAAGGAAGAGTTAGATAAATTGAATGGAAGTGTACACATGGCAGCAGCAGAGGGAATGGCAGAAGAAAGGATACAAGACTGGCGCAGGTTGATGGCACCTAAACCCAAAAGGTCATTGAGATGCCAGCATGGATACATGCAGCTTCTAAGAAGGCTTAGGGTGAAAAACCATTGGGCAGCTTACTCCAGGACAGGAGGTGAGAGGACCTCTGAAGGTCCCATACAATTTAAATCATTCCATAGTTGTAAATCAGCTGTGCTGCTTAATGACCCTGAGGCAGGACAGGTCAATGGGGTGGAAAATCAGTGTTGCTGTCAGCTCCTGGTGAGCACAGAAGGTGCATCCCAAACCCCTCTGTGGCCACCAGTAACAAAGAGCCCAGAAGATGAGGGGGACCTGAGGACGTGTCACACACAGGTGCTGCTGGCTGTACATCTTGCGGTGCTTGTGAGTTTGGGGCACGAGAAAATAAGTGAATCTGGGAGGGATTGAAACCAGCTTTATTTTAAATGTGCTTTTATTTAATAAATAGCTTTCCTGTTCAGTGCAGTCTCATGCTGAGCTTTGCTAGCTCAGTTGCAGCACTCTGGTGCAGAGCTCCTTTGGTTCATGAGTATATTTTAAGCAGTCTTGCCTGTCCTGGCTCAGCCATGGGCTTGTGTGGTGAGAGCTCAGCTAGGCTTGAGACGTTTCGCTGGGGGGAGTCACACTGTGGTGGCCAGGCAAACCATCCGTGTTGTGAGGGGGCGTGTTGAGGGGTCCAGGGCACCCGTGGGATGGCTGCATGGTTGATGCAGGGCTATGAGCCTGTCACAGGTGTCTCGTCATTGCAGCTTCTTAAAATCAGCTTTCTCTGGGCTGAAGCTTTGTCTTCTGCCCCACCATGCAAGGTTGCTGTGTAGTTTTTACTGCAGGTTGGCCAACCTTCTGATGATCCTTTAGTGAGCGCCCGGCAAGATGCAGGCATTGCTCCAGCAGTGGAATCTGCCTCTGCATCGCTGCAGGACGAGCTCCAGTGCCTTGTCCTCGCTGGTTGTACTGGAGGATGTGGATGAAAACAAGGCATCCTGGGGCAGAAAAGCAGGGCCTTGTTCTGCAGTGAAGATTGTGTTTTAGCAAACCATTAAACTGATAAAGGCAACAGGAACTGCCAGCGTTGCTCTTCAGCACCCGAGGTGGGGATCCAGGCATGGATCTGCTGCTCTCGCAGGCGGTTTACACACAAATACAGCTCAGTAAAAGCATTACATTCTCTAAGCGCTCTACAGTGAAGCCAGAGGAGTTTTGGCATTTATGGTTTATCTCCTATAGTCTGGGAAGCCACTCGCGTGGTCTGCTCTCCCATGCCGCAGTCGGTGCTGAATCCATACAGTGGTGACGTTAACTGGTCACTTCTGCAGAGGCAGCTTCCAGCTCGGAGCCCAGCGTCCTCCCGGCCCTGCACAAGCAGCAAGAGGCTGTCATGGCTGAGCCTGAGGCAGAGGGGAAACAGTCCTCTGCAAAACTGGGGCAAGGGAAAGGCTTGTCTCTCGAGCAAGTGGGAAGGAGAATTGCTGGTGCATAGTGAAGCCAAAGCGAAGGATGGTGCAACAGCACACAGCAAAGCAGGACGGCGGCGAGTCCCTCTGCATGACAGCTCTCCGGAGGGATCCTGGCATGGGCAGAGCTCTGCTCTAGCTGGGCCGTGCTGGAGGGAGCCAGCAGACCTCTTCCCAGAAAAAAAGCTCTGCCTTTACCACTGCAGAGACACTGCTGTGTGCTGACAGCAGTGCTGTGAAACCCCCGCCGGGCTTTGTGGGGGTTTCACTTGTGCTCTGTGCTGTGCCCTTCAGGAGCTGTTTGCCATTTCAAATGCAGGTGTTGGATGGCGGTGGCGGGGGGAAGCAGGGAGGTCGCAGTCTCTCGTGTTGGCCGTGGTGTGCCCGTGTTTCCCAGGCAAAGGCATTACTTCTGCAGTGTCTGAGGAAACTAGAGATGGCCAAAAACTGGTGCTGTGTAGCCCAGGGCTGTGAATTTGAGTAGGATTTAGGTTTGCTCCGTGTTGAAGCTCTGTGGCTTGGATATCATCCTGGCACATGGGAGAGTGGGATTCAGGGCTCTGCTCCACCACAGAGTCATGGAATGCTTTGGGTTGGAAGGAACCGTCAAAGATTGTGCAATCCAAACTCCCTGCCTGATCTCCCACTACATCCGGTTGCTCAAAGCCCCGTCCAGCCTGACCTTGAACACTTCCAGGGATGGGGCATCCACAACTTTTCTGGGCAACCTGTGCCAGCGTCTCACCACCCTCATGGTACAACATTTCTCCCCGATGTCCAACCTAACCCCACCCTTGTTCAGTTTAAAACCATTGCCCTTGTCCTGTCACTGCAGACCCTGGTCAAAAGTCTCTCTCCCTCTTTCCTATGAGCCCCCTTTAAGTGCTGAGTGGCCGCAGTGAGGTCTCCCCAGAGCCATCTCTTCCCCAGGCTGCACAGCCCCAACTCTCTCAGCCATGGACCACTTAGTCAAGGAAGTGGGAGATTTTCTTGTAATTTGGGCACTCCTTAGCATTTCTCTAGGCTCTGCAGGTAATCAGGGGAGAGGGCCTGGAGCCGCTGCACTGGCAGGCTGAGGTGGGTGATGTAGCGTGCTCTGATTTGGGGCTTTGGCTTGTGACTTGAGTGTTCTCTGACTTTGGGCTCCTGCAGCTGTTCATCTTCCCAGGGATGCCAAGCCCACGCTGGGACCCCGCGCCCAGCGGTGCGTGTGCCCGGCGTGCACGCTCACGCATGCGGGATGGAGAGCTGGGCACAGAGCAGTGTTGTCCCAGGGTTGCGTTGCTGGCTTTGCTTGTCACCGTGCACGGCGGGTAAGAGGAGCTGACAGCTCTGGCAGGGCTGGCACGCAGTGCTGCTGGGCTGTGTGTACCTGACGGGTGAGCTGTAGCGATGCGACTGCTGTAGCTGTCACCCAGGGAACAGTGTGGGGGGAGCTTGTGTTAAGGCAGTTTTCTGGCTGGAACATACCATTAGTGTGAAAATGTCCCTGGCCCTTGCTTGCGTTGGTTTTGGCCCAGTACCCAGTGCACTGCTGTTGCGATTTTGAATTTTTGGTGGCATGGGACAGATCCTCAGCAGGGGCACTGCATTGCAAGCTGGCATTGGCTGTGTTGGCAGCATGGGTGTCCTCCTTGGAGTCCCAGCCATCCAGGATCAAGCAACTAGAAGTCTGGCACCCATGTTTGCTCCTTGTCGTGGGAATACAGCACGTTGGTGAGAAGGGAGCTCAGGAGATGCCAGCACCCACCACAGAGCAGTGCCAGCTGCATCAGGTTGCTCATGGCCTTGTCCAGCTGCATTCGCAGTATCTAGAAGGAGGGAGATGCTATGGGCATTGGTCCATGGGTCCTCTGGGCCCCAGTCCAGTGTTTTACCGCCCTTATGATGTTTTTTTCCCCCTTAACTGGAATTCCCTGTGTCCCAGCTTGGGACACACCGTTGTCTCTTGTCCTGCCCCTGTGCACTTCCAAGAAGAGTCTGGCTCCAGCTTCTCTCCATTCTCCCACTGGGTTGTTGTAGGCAGCAATCCCCGTGAGCTTTGTCACCTGCAGCTGACCAAACCCTGCCTGTCCTCATTTGTCCTGTGCTTGGTGGCCTCAACTGGCTTCACTCCCATGCGATGTGTTTGGGAGCCCCAAGCAGAACATGGCACTCTAGTTGTCGTCGCACAAGCACTAGGTGGAAGTGGACAACCCCTGTCCTTGCCCCACTGGCTGTCCTCCTGCTCACCCAGCCCACTGTGTCTGTGTTACTCCAGAGCCCGGACCCACTCCCACCTACCTTCCTACATCTGCTTGTGGGATTTGGGATGAGTTGAACTGGAGAGCTGATTTAGGTATGCCTGGTACTTTAACTCTGGTCCTTGTGTAGGTATTTCTGCAACAAGGGCTCCACTAGTTTGTATGGACATTTCTGTGGGCAAATCACTGAGAAAAAGGAGGAATGAGGAGCCCCCTTGTTAACGTGTTGTAAATTAGGAGTAACTGAGCATTAAGATTATGGACTTTTATTCTGGCTTTGCTGTTGTCATCTCCAGCCAGAAGAGCCTCATCAGACCTGGAGCTTTCATAGGAATGGCTTTGTCTTGCCCCGGGCCAGCTGACTGGGCTGTGTGGAGCCAGCAAAGCCCGGAGGCTCCTGTGAGAATGTGTCCCAGCACAGCAGGCAGGGCTGGTCCTCCGGCCGCGGTCCTGGGCGAGCCGGTGGTCTGGCCTCTTCACGGGGAGCATGAGTTCGTCCTTCAGCAGCTGTCTGACTCCACAAGCCTCCAGCAAACTGGTCCCAGGGGCAGCCTGGCTCCTGGGCTGCTTCTGCACCAGGGAAATGTCGTTCTTGTGTTCTAAATTCGTTACATTAAAAGCGCTCTGTTTGCCCCCATTTCACAGCAACGGTTTGAATAAAACACCCTGCCTCAGCCAGCTCACCAGCAGCAGCAGGATACGGAGGGCTTCGGGGTAGCGGCTCCCGAGGGCATCCCCAGCCTGGAAATGTTGCCAGTGATGCAGGTTCCCAGATGTCTCAACAGTATTGTCCGTGTTTCTATAAATACCAGATTTTGAGCTAATAACAGAGCAAAACATTTGCATTCTTCCAAATGTCAGTACTTTGGGTCCTTGTTATTCAGAATAGCTTTTGCTCTAGTTACTTCCAGGCTTGGTTTATCTAGCTGGTGCGATGGAAATATTCACCTGGCTTGAACTAGTTCAAACACTGAAACAAACCCAGTCGGTGGGAACTCAGGAGTGGGATCTCTGCTCGCCCTGTAACCCTGACAGGCTCAGGAGGAAGGCTGGCATCTGCCCCCGGGCTCTCCCACGGGATGAGCACTTCAGAAGTGTCTTTCTTTTAATTAAAAACAATGAAGGCCACGGTCCCACGTTTCAGTGTGTTCTTTGTGGGGTTTTCAAGCCCCCTGTGGATACCCAGAGCTGTATGAGCTCTTTGGAAATCCAGCCTGGTAGTTCAGCAAACTGGGCTGCTTTCCCCGTATTTGGAAAGTGAAGATTGCTGGCCGCAGATGAAACAACCCCATTTCCTAACTTTAGTTAATATTTTCTGTTTAATGAGTTTCTTTCAAATGAGTTTCTTTGGTATGCTTTTTAGTTACTGGGAATATTCAGGTAGTTTTATTTAATGACTGAAAGCCATTTAAAATGCTTTTTCCAGCCCATTTTGCATGAAACTCTATGTTCCTTCCAAAATCAAATGCATTCTGTAGACATGTGGGATGCCCGTGGGAACATAAAATAACAATCTGACAAAATAAACACTAAGATAAATAACTTCTTAAGTAAAAGAGGTATACACTGGTTAGCAGAAAGGGGTGTCGTTCAACACCCAGGCTGTATTTGGCTGCAGATAAACATATGTTGATACTTTTCAGCTGAATGAGAATGAACTGGATTTTAGGAAAGCAATTTTGAAACGGCAGAAGAGTCACTTGGATGGCACATCACATCTGTGCCAGATTTCAAGCCATGGTGCTCAGGAGCTGTTTTGACCTTGCTTTGGGCCAGGCACCTCTCAGGCAGAGGCTGCCTGCTGAAGCTGAAGCTGCCGGCGGGCTTTCGTGTGAGGTTTGCCGGCAGAGGAGGAATAAGATGGGCTGAGCCTGAGGCTCTGCTATAAATACTGAGGTGCTTCTTGCTTAGAATAGCTGCAAAGCAAACGCAAGTGTATCTTCCAGACGTCTCCAGCACCGTGTCCTGGAGGTAGGGGTCTGTTGGCTGAGACTGCTCTGGGTGTACCAACACCCGGCAGGAGCGTCCAAGCCGGTGTGCACCAGGCATGTCTGACCCTGCAAAGATGCTGCATTACACTGGTTGCTCCCTGTGTAGAGGCTTTGAGAGCTGCTCCAGCTCAGCAGGGCTGGGTACAGCCCTTTGGTTCAGCTCTCTGTGGGGTGAGCTCAGGCCGTGCTGGTGGCCCTGAAAGTCCCAGAGGGAACACTCATCGGGAGTTTCTTCATCATGTCAGTCTCTCCATATCTTCTTTCTTATCCTTTCTGAGTATCCTCTATTTCTAGCCCTTTTCCATTGCCTCCTCTCCTTTCACCTTCCACCATTTTCCATATCTCCTGTTGCTCCCCGCTGCCTGGGTTGGGCTGCATGAGCAGTCCACAGGATGAGGTTGGGTAACATACCCTTCTTCCCTCTGCAGCAGTACCGTCGGCTGGTCCCACCTTGCAGATGCTTGTTGCATGCGAGAGTTGATGCTGAGTGCCCAGGATGGATGTGAGAGATGTGGCCCATCAGTCACGTGCTGTTGCTTCTGCTGTACAGTTGAAGAAGCACACAAGTGTTTCTTGCTTGACACAGTATTGGGTTTGGCTTCACTTGAGACTCATGCAGCAGATTTGTCTTCCCTGGAAAGGGAGGCATTCAGCCCTGTGGATAAGGACTGGGGATAATGATGGGTGACAAATGGGAC
>NW_010510126.1:0-233 GCF_000687285.1 Phaethon lepturus
GGTCGGAGGATGCAGCCAAGGCAGAGGGGATGGGTCCCGGCCCCCTGCGGTTCCAGAACACTGTGTGTTCTTGCAGATGGCTATCAGGACAGCTGTGGAGGTCGTGCAGTCCTCAGGTCCCTGGGTGCCTGCAAGCTCGCACGGTCCAGAGGGTGTAACACACTCACACATAGCAGCACAACAGCCCCACACGCTGCTGGCTGCTCATCCACCTCCCCCCTTCCGCCCACGCC
>NW_010510126.1:560-889 GCF_000687285.1 Phaethon lepturus
CCCCCCCCCCCCCCCCCGCCCCCCTCCCCCCTGCACACCCCTGGCCTGACACAAGGAGCAGTTCGAGTGCCGGGACCTGCCCCAGCCCCCTCCTCCCTTCACGTCGCACCGCGCGGTTCGAGCGTGGCACGGAGAGCAAAGCCTGTCCGCGCACCCCGCTGCACGCGCGCATCACGGTCACGGGAGCCACCGCCGAGCCCCGAAAGTACACAGAAACCGGCAACACTGGGCGCTCGGTGTTTTGTTCCTTTTGCTCCTCCAAGCAACAAGCCCAGGGCAGAAGCAGCCGCAGCACCCTGCAGGGAAGCGTGCTCGCAGGGGCTCGCGGG
>NW_010510126.1:900-10300 GCF_000687285.1 Phaethon lepturus
CGCCCCCCTCAGCCCCACATGGAGGCTGACAAAAGCCATAAAATGACTCTGAGTTCCTCCTCTGTCCACCCCACAGGGTCTGGCCATGCGGCTCTCATGGGGCTCAGCTGCTCTGAGGGCTGCAAACCCAACTTAAAGGAGGGAAATGCAAGATCTCACCTCATGCTCAACCCCATGGCACCGGGTGTTTGGTGGGGGGCAATTAGCAGAGGGGTCGGGGACAGACTTTGCTGTTCCCGTGTTTCTGCCCTGGTTGCACCATAAAGAAAAAGCCTTTCTCATTTACCTCATTTTGCATTAGTACGATGAGGCTGGAGTTTGGGACGGGTTTGGGAGGCAGAAGCACTAGAAAATGATGATAATGGCTCACAATTAATAAATAATCTTATTATTATCATCAGCGTCGGAACAATTGCTAGCATCATTGTAATTTTATTACCACTATTATTTTTATTAGCAGCTGCGACTAAAACATCCATGATAATAGTCACCGCCATCATCATACAATTTGGGTTTGTTTCCTTTGTCTGTGGGGTTTTGAGCCTGACCATAATTGCTAGATTTTCATCCTGCCCTCCCTCACCGGCGGTATTTGCACCATCCCTTCCCCACGGAGATGGGCATCGTCCCAAGTCCTCCTGGACGCCCTGCCAAGGCCAGGAGAAAGGAGCCTGAAGGGAGCACAGCAACCATCCAGCCTCATCGATATCCTGGTGAAATGGGATGAGCAGGAGCTTTTGTTTGGTGTGGAACAAAAATGTGTTTGAGGTTTTGGAAAATAATGCAAAGAAGCAAAATATCAATTATTGATAGAGTGCTGTTTGCATCCCCAGAGGAAGTGCAAAAAGTGATGGATGGAGGCAGAGGCAGACAAAGTGTCCCCAAGGGCTGCACAGAGCTAGCGGGGAGACATGGAGCAGGCTTCTCCAGGGAGAGATGTGGCCTCATGATGGGATGGTCCAGGAGATGCTGCAGTCAAGCAAAGTTTCCAGGGCTGAGGATGGAGTCACTGGGGGAGGCACTGAGGCCCCTTTTCTCCAGGAGATCATGAAATGCTCCCTGGGCCCTCACCCCGAGGACTCTCCACCCTCCTTTCCCTTTGCTCATCATTCCCAGACTAGATTCACCTTCTTCTGCCACATCTTGATGTGGCCATATCTCTGCATCCCCCTCCAATGCAGCCAAGGCAACCCAGCTCAGCCTAGGACCTGCTCTTTAAGTGTCTGGCACCGGGCAGACAAACCCCCCAGGGCCATCTGACATACCAGGGCAGATCTGAAAACAAATGGAGGGTGGTGTATTCATCGCATTTCTATTGATTTGACTTTCGTCTTGGGGGCTGTACCCCAAGAGAGAGATGAGGGCTCATTTCCTAGATCTCCAACCCACAGGTCGGTACAAATCTAACACTCACAAAACATCTCCTTTTGGTTTGGTTGAAAAAATTCAAAGATTCCAGTCTGGTTTGAATAAAATTTGTTTGTTTCTTAGTATTTCTGTGAATATACTTTTTGTCCAGAAAATACTTGCAGTTGTCTAGCCAGCCCTAAGATGTAGCTTCACTGGTCCTTGCTCTGGTAGGGTTTATTGCAGTGCAGTTCCTGGGGAATTAATTCACTAATGAAGGCAGGCCATCTCTAATGAAATGAAGCTGGAGCCAATGTGGTAGGAGGAAAGGAGGCCAAGCTGACATGAAGCTCATCTGCATTATGAACTCAGCAAGGAAAAGCAGCCAGAGCATGTCCTGATCTAATTGAAAATCTCTAGACAAAAGTGCTTTGATCTCAGGAGATTTTGGTTTCTGCTCCTTTTTCCTGGTTGTATCTTTGCTTCAGATCTTTCAGTGTCCTGGAAGCTGCTGTGTGGGAAAACTCAGATGTTGGTCTTCAAAGCTGCTGAGAAATGTGAAGTTGAGAAACGTAAAGTGCCGTCTGGGTCCTGTGAGGGGCAATCTTGGCCACGGCTCAGGGCTGGGATGAGGAAGTCCCTGGGCACCTGCACAAGGTGGGAAGCGCTGCAGAACAGACATTGCATGACAGATGGATCCTGATCATGATTCCTTTGTCACCTCTAACACCGGACATGAAAAGTATATTCCTTTTTCAATATTTTGCTTTGGCTATTTTCTTCTACTTCAGATCTGTTTTGGCTTCATTTAGGTAAAACCCCTAATTTCAAAACCTTGAAGGTTACCGATGATTTGAAGGTATATTAAAATGTCTAAAAAGGTCTCAGCATTGGCATAAATGTCTCTCAGCACCAATGTCCCCCTTGCACCATTTGAGTGTATCTCATATTTATTCACATCCCCCCGATGTGACTGTGGGGAGCTTTGCGGCTCTTCGGGAACAAACACCAGCCCCTCATCCCTTCACACTCCCAACAACATCCATCCAACAACTGCAGCAAGTCAACGCTAGTGATGGGTTCATGTTGTCTGCAAACACAGCTGGAGCTGCTGGATGGCTCCCACCATGAAGGCATTTCACACCCTCCTGTGTCATCCCAGCAACACTCAGAGCCAGGAAGGGGTTGACAGGTGGCAATGACACAACCGTGAGGGTGATGTGAGAAAACATCTCCTGGGCAGAGGGGTGCCGACACCATTTCAGCATGTTGCTCTCATGGTCACGTCACTTCTGGTTTTCCACCTTGGAAGTAATGTGGGTTTGTGACAGCTGGTGGGTGCATGGCCAAGTGAGCGGTGGCTTTGGGAGGGACAGATGTCAACCAACATCAGCCAAAGCTGGCAGCTGGATGGAGCTCTCCGTGACAGCCTGTTCCTATAATGCTTGGAAGGGGGGAGACTGGCCCTATCAGCATCTCCTCTAGGATGCATGGGGGATTGTCCTGATCCCAAAATCCCAGACCTGTTGTTTGTCATATGGCAGCTGGAGTGTAAAGATGCAAAAAACTGGTCCAAACCCCATGGAGAGTCTTTCAGGTGAGCCAAAAGAGTGTGTCCTTCTGCAGCAAGAACATTGGTGATGGTTGGTGACGGAGACCCTGTCCTGCACCAAAACAGCCCATCAGACTCCATCAGTGCAGTGTTTCCAGCCTGATACAGATGTCCTACCACAGAGACACTTCCTAGTGCTCCAAAGGGACCGAGAGTACCCAAGGTGCCCTGTGCACTGTCCCCTCCCAGCACCTCTGGTTGGTTGGTCTGCAAGAGATTCGAGCTGTAAGGAGAAACCTCAGAAGTGCCCCTGGGACAAGAGAGGACATGGGGACATGGTGCAAGAGGAATAGGCCAGGTGGCTGTGGCAAGGCAGTTTCCACCGCCTGGCACAGTACCCACGTCTGTTTGGTCAGGATGAGCAAGAGCTGGAGGGGGCAGTTGGGTGAGGACAACGTTGGGTTTTTCTGTGGGTCACACTTTTGGACAGGCTAGGGATGGGTTCCCATGGCAGGAGAGGCATTGATGGGAACAGACACCTTTGACCCACTACCCATGTGGATGGGGCTGCATCACCTAGAACCTAGAACATCATCTCCACCTAGAACCTCTCTGGAACCTTTTGAGCAGATAGAGCCCAGGTCAGGGCTGCCCTGCTCCCATCATCACCAGCTGCCCCAGCCTGGAGCGCGCACTGGGACAGCCCAGGGGGCTGTGGGAGAAGGGTGCTCAGTGCTCCCTGAGCTGTGTGCTGCAAGAAGAGGTGGGGGCAGGAGGTCCAAAGCTGAGAGTCTGCAAGGGGTTTCTGGGGTGGCTGTCTGTGAGGCCCCTTGCATGCAACGAGCTGTGATTTCAGAGGTCGCTGCAGCTGCAGAGCGCCCTGCAGAGGGGCTGCGCGGGGCCGGAACCACCTCACCGAGAGCCAGAGAAAAATTTTCTCACCATATGGTATCCATTCTGCTCGGCATCAGCTCTACAAGCAGCTGGCACCTTTCTAAGCCCTATAGCTCAGCCCACACATGGTGACCTGGAGTTACAGTAGCTCAGCACCCCAGGCTCAGCAGAGAGAGGAGCTGGGCACGACCAGCCCTCTTCTTTAAGGACCTCTGCTCCCAAAACACTTTGGGTCTCCTCCACTGCAGCAAGAGGAGATGGCAACACACCACAAAACTGCTTAATGCAAGCGTGGTCCAAAACCACTCTAAGTCCTTATTTTGGTCCAAACCCACCAAAAGCATGTGCATGGGGGTGTATAGATCCATAAGTGCACTGAGTTGTGTGCATCCCACTGATGTTCCTCCTGGCCCAGTCTGTGCCCAGGGTTTGGTTTTACCATCCTAAAATGGCAGCTCTCTGCGTAGGAATTACTCTGCATAGTGCAAGCGGCTATGGCCGGGTGAAGAAGCTGGCAAGCCCACCGAATGTTTCTAACTGCTTTTAGTAGCCAGTAATTCTTTAATGGATAAAGGCGAGGGTGATTAGGAGGCTTATGAGAACAAACCCATCCTGCCAAAATTGACTGGTCACCACACGAGATGCAACATCCCCAGGGCTTTGGTGAGTGCTTCGTTTAGCGGTGGGTGAAGCTCCCACAGCTGCTGGGCCACAGCTCCAGCAAACAGCAAGAAAAAGGAGGTTTTGTGCTTTGAAGCTTTATCAGAGCAGGTTGTACAGGGACCTGGGCCATTTGCATCCCTCTTGGACCCCAGACAGGGTCTGGGAAGATGCTGCTGCCATGGTGTGGGTTCAGCCTGCCCTGACATGTCTCCCAGGACCTTGGAGGCAGGCCTGAGATCTCTGAGGACGGCAGAGGGACGTGGGCACATCCGAAAGCAGCCCTAGGGACACAAACATCCCCATAAGAAGCAGGAGAAATAAGGTGGAAAAGGGCTTTATGGGCTAAAATGCCTGGAAATGGGGAACGGTGCTTCTACAGGGCAGCCAGGCTGTGCCAAGGTATCTTCACCCCTGACTGGCAGTACAAAACATGAGAGTCCATCAGGGTTGTCCGTCCAGCGGGTGGCTACAAGTGTGGGAAGAGGTGTCCTGCCCCGGATTCAGTGGTCCAAGGCCTGGACCCAGGGGCCAGACTCATTGCCCCCACCTCTGCCACTGTCCCGATGCCACCAGCCCTGGTGGGATCAAGCCCCTGAGCACATACCACAGGGCAGCCCACCTTGAGCTTGGCATCTCCCATGGGGCAGCATCACCCATGGCCTCATGAGGCTCCTTAAGGGCTTGTTTCCTGGCTCCCCAATACCCATACACATGCCCACACTGGCCACCTGGCTTTTGAGTCTAAACCTGCCATATTTCAGGTTCCAGCTAGAGGATTGAGTTAAATCTTCACCTTCTGAGCCAAAGAGGCTTGTCTTATCACATCTCTGGTCCCTGGGATGTCAGGAGCAACGACAACATCACACCAGCCTGGATGAGTTCATTGCCAAGCAGTCAAGGCTGCCTGCTTGGGCAATGAACCCTCTTGGGGTTGCTCTTGGCCTCGATGGAGAAGTAGCTGCTGCCTGGATCTCCGCAGCCTGCTTCATTCCGGATGTCTGTGCCGCTGGACTCCCCGGGCTCTGGCGATGAATCACACCCATCTTTGGGAACAAACCACAGGCTTCCAGTAACTGCAGAGCTTCTTTCAGATCACTTGCCCAGTTGTCCTCATCTCAGAGGTGGGATGTGAGCGATCTCTACGGTGGCTCCACCGTGGACCAGTGCCAACAGCTTCCCCTTGGGCATCTCAGCAGCTCCCACTGCGACAGGATGCTGAAAGGGGGACATGGGAGGGCTGGAGATCGCAGAGAGGGAGGATGGAAAACACGGGGACCTTGCACACATCCTTCCCCTTCAGGCTCTGCCCCGGGTCTGGAGGAGACAGTGCTGTTGTCCAAAGAAGGCAAAGGAGCGCGTGTCGTCCGCTGCTGCTCAATGAGAAAAGCTATTTTTCTCACATCCTTCAAGCAGCATCCTTCACCCCAGCAGCAAATATAAATCCTTTGTGCACATGAAGTTAACCTTGTTTTCGAACCGGGCTTGGTTTACAGCCTGCGGCCAGATCCTGACATGTTCAAGTGCTCTGCCACTGCGCAAGCAGCAATTCTTGGCAAGGACCACTCACCCGGGGCTCAGTCCCCTCAGCCCAAATGGGGGTTAAGCAGGGGGTTGGGGATGCCCAGGGCATCTGATGCCTGATGGAAACGATAATTTAATTTGTGCCGATCGGGGAGTGCTGCCCTCTAACCCCAGGCAGACCTTTCATGCCCCAAAGGGAGCCGTGATGCTGCAGGCAGCACCGAGGGCATCCAAGGGTGCTGAGTGCCTGTGCCGGGGTGGCCGTGCTCCGGACGTGTCATCCTCCTGCTGCTGTGTGACAGTCCTGAGGGTGCACCCAGTGTCAATGGGGCCAGTGGGCTGCAAGTCGCACCGAGACACAAATTTGCACCCAGGCAGCTCCAGGGCTCCCTCCCAGCTCCACCATGTGTGGCCACGGCCCTCCAGGATTTTCCTGGATCTCTGGCTTCTCCCTCCAGGACCCTGGGGTAGATGGGAGGGAAATGATTTAACGCTATTGGCAACGGCTGCAAAATCATGAAACGAGCTGCAGAATCTCAGAACTGGGGGAAAAAAATGTGATGTTCTTGTCTTTTGGCTCCTGGTTTCAGGCAGCAGCATTTTTGCACATTTCTCTGCAATGCAAAGCATGAGAAGTGCTGCTTTAAAAGATAAAAGAAACAGAAGTTGAGATTCTTCTGTAGCACCGGGAGTTTGGGAATTAGGGCACCCAGAGAGGAACGCCCAGTCCCTAAGAGATGGGGGTGAAATTATGAAAGCCAGCGACATCGCTGATGTACAGCGTGATGGGCACGATGGACTTGTTTTCAGCGTTGCCCCGTGCAATAAATTTACTGTTTAGTGTCTAAACAGTTTTGTTGTCAAAAACAGAAATTTGGTGTGTGAACACCTCCTTGGAGAGGAGCATGGGTCTGAGTCTCAGGACGGGTGCCACACGCCCCCATCACACAGCTGAGCCCCTTCTATGCTGGGAGCAAACTCACCTCCAGCAGAAGACAATTTCTGCAGGACGAGAAGTTTTCAGGAGGAACCACTCAAAACCCACGTGCGTCCCTCCCTGGGAAGTGTGCTGGAGGTGTTTCTCACCCAGCATCATGATGGAGAGATCAATGTGCTTGGTCTGGAGTCTCGATCATCTACCCCCACCATGCTGGACCACCACCCTGTGGATCTGGCCACCTCAAAGGCTCTCAGACATTAGCCCTGCCCCTGCCGTGCCAATTAGCTGGCAGCTGATTGCCCAGGCCCGACTCAGTAGCTGATCCTGCGTGTCTCTGCGTGTCACCATGAGAAGTCAGGGCAGTGTACTCATGTGGTACAAAGGAGAAGGGATAAAAGGCAGCTTTGGCTATCTTCAGTGTAAATCCAGGACTTCACTGGATAAAAGCAGTGGTTTTTTCAATTACTGTTTGTATTGTGCTTGAATTTTTCTATGCGTTGCATATTTCCGTTCTTTATGCAAAAGAACCTCTTTGAAACCTCTGAAAATCAGACCCAAAAATGGAGAAGGGCGGGGGAAGCGGGGAGGACGAAGAAAGAAGGCAGCTCTAAAAACCACTTAAAATGCCGAATCTGTCAAACGTGGGGTTTATGAGAAATTGAAGTGAGACGGCGGATATAAAATGCCTGGTGTTTGGGCTCCGAGAGGCTGGTGGCTCATACTCCACCCCACAGAACGCTGTGGCCGGCAGAAAGCTGGCCGTGCTAGGAGGAGGATGCCGGCTAAGGAAGCGCCGGGTGCCGTCCCTACAGCAGGTTGCACCGGTGCCACCGTCTGTCCCCGCACGTCACCACCGTGCTCTGCGAACGCTGCTAAATCGACGGGCGCGTCGGTACCCAGGTGGGTCTGAAGAGCACCGAGAGCCATTCAAAGGCGGGAGCAGATCAGAGACACCAACTGGAAGGTCTTGAGAGCTGCTGTTGGCATTTCATCTGCATTTGGCCGGATGTCAGGCTCTGCTCCCTGGATGAAAGGCAGGTAGGAAACTGGAGATAGCATCTCCCGTTAAGAGGCATTAACCCAGCCACAAAGCAGGGCTGAGGTGCGTCTTTATCTCTCCAATGCAGAAGGACTCTTCAGAAAAAGACATATCCTAAATTACGGCTGGAACAAGAGATTAGTATCGTCTGCCTTTTAATTTCTTGGTTTTTACACTTTTGCCTGCTAACCCGACTCCTGATTTTACAGTCAACAGCTGAACAACTCAGTTTCTTAGGCTACAACTTGTTATTGCTGTCCAGGATCCTCACAGCACAATTTGTCGCTGCAAAGGGAACATTTCCCTTCTTGCACTTAGCCCAGTTCAAAGATTAGTACATTCAAGACTGAAAAATTGGCTGGAAGCTCACAAAATGAGGGAGGTTGTTTTCTCTGCCCAATGTCTAAATGAGAATTAGGAGTGCCGATGAGATCTACTGTTTCTAAACCTCAGAGGACACGGTAACCCAAAACAACCAGTTCAGCGTCTTCTGTCCAATGCATATTTCCCCTAATTAAAAGATCATTTTCACATGCAAAAAGCAGTTGGATTAATTTAAATTTTTTTTTTTTGCTAATGACTTGGCTATATGCACTTTCAATTACTGAAAATTGTTTTGGGGATGCCATTTTGTGCTACAGTTGACTTCCAACTTCTGTCCAAACACAATTTACCACAAAGCTAGAGCAAAACCTGTGTTATTCACCCCTCCACAACACCATAAAAATGGAAGAAGTGAGGATCAGAGTACACACGTGTCAAGCCATTAAGTTATTTACACTGGGATGAATCTGTCCAGTGCAGATTTATATATCTTGATCAGCCAAATGAAATGCCAAATTGAAAGTGAAGGATCCAGTCAACACCGCATCAAATGTTCCCTCACTGCAGAGAATCGATCTTTCACCAGGAAAACAAATAAAAAGTGCAAATGCAAAGGAAACCTGAAGTTTATTATTTAAACTTTGTTTCCTCTTTCAGATTTAAACAATTATTTATTCCCGTGGAGGAAAACTGATTGACCTTCTTGCCTGGAAGGAAGCAGCTCAGTATTTCCATCAGGATGGTGGAGAGAAAGAACTGAGACCCAAGACCAGGAACTGTAGCAAAATGCATCTGGGCATAAATTACACCCTGTGCATCTTCCTAATTACTCTGGCAGCTAAATGCAGGCAAGGAGCAATGGGCAGACAGAGCCGGAGTCTGCCCAGGCAGCTTGGCGGGCGCAGGGCATGGAGACGAAGGGTGCGGGAGCCAGGCAGGATCAAGTCCTCCCCAAGCACGAGGACTGTGCTGGTCCCCACGAAGCCTGCGAGGGACCCGGCACCCCCCTTCCCCGGAGCGCGAGGGACTCGCAGTGCTGTGAGAAGGTCCCCAGGCTGCTGGCGGTGGAGGTGCTCTGCTGTGGCTGGACCTGTGGCACTCGGCAGCGGATGGCCAGCTG
>NW_010510126.1:10331-17818 GCF_000687285.1 Phaethon lepturus
GATGCCGCCGGCACCGTGGGAGCGGGCGTAAAAGCAAGATGGGGATGGCTGCTGGTATCAGAGCACCCTGAGCTCCCTTTGAGCAAACAGACCTCTCTGAGCCCATAAAGCACCCGTGTGCCAGCAGCGCTGACCGTGGGGAATGGTCTCCCTTAAAATAAAGCCCTCTCGCCTGCACCCACGTCCACCTGGCTCCGCGCAGGTTTGCCGCGTCCGTCTGGATGCAGGCTGTGCTCTGAGCTCTCCCCCCGCCTCGAGCCCCCGGTGCTGCAGGCGCACGGAGCTGTTTGCAGGGAGAAAAATGAGTGTTTCTCTTTCACGTGTTACAAGGTTTAAGTCACCGAGTGTTGTTATCCGTGCAGAAGAGAAATAACTTAGTCTGTTAGACGGTGCTAATTATGGCTGTGTCTGAGACAGCGTATCTCAGCATCGGCCTCTCGGTGCTTTTGGAGAGCATCATTCCCTCTGTGAACAGATGGGGAAACTGAGTCGCAGAGGGGGGCTATGACATGCCAAGTGAAGCAAGATGAACTGAGTTGAATGAGAACGCATCCCTGCCGCCAGGAGCTGGCAATTCCCTGACTTGAAGGAGGCCAAGAAAAATCATCCTGGTCTCTGGATGCAGGGAGAGAAATGGCCCCAGAGAAGGTTAGATAGATGGCCGTGCCGCTGACGTCCCTGTTTTCTGTGCTCTGGCACTTCTTTGAGGAGTGACGGAAAGGTTTTATTGTCACCCCAGGCAGGGTCTGGGACTGGGGCATGTCACCTCTCTGCCTCGGTGTCCCTGTGGTCCTGCTCGGGCATCGCTGGTACCCAGGGGTCTGTGTGTACCACGGCCGGTCTCAGGGACAGCACGGACGGAGGCTGGCAAGGAAGACAAGGGAACGGGGCTGGGATACAGCTCCCCTTTCCTCCTCCAGCTCCTTTTTGTGAACAGAGACTTTTCTTCTTAACAAAAATCCAACCAAACCACCCAAGACTGCGGCAGCTGCTGAAAGTGGTTCCTTGCTCAGTGCTGGGGGCAAAGCCCAGGCAAGGAAGGGATGGCGGGGAGGCAGTGAGAAATGGGGCGGGGGAGTAAGGAGGAGCTGCTGGGTCCCACTGAGCTCAGTCCAGTGAAGGGCAAACCCAGATGCCACAGAACTTTCCAGTGGCTGATCCTGCCCTACACCACCAAAACTGGTCCTTCCTCCGCTCTTTGCCCCCCATCACTCATCTGGCCCTTAGTCCATAGGCGACTCCTGCCTGTGCTCTATAGGAAGGAGAATCTCAACCCCTTGGGCTTATTTTATACTCTCAACTCTCTTGGGGTTATTTTATAGTAACCAATGATGTCTCCTTAATACCCAGACCTGCCCGTTCAGCTGCCCTACGGTCGGAAAGGCGGCTACGTGCCTGGCAGCTGGCTGCGGTGGGGCTGGGTGCTAGCAGAGCAGGGGTGCTCAGCTCATTGCTATTCTGCAGGACACCCCACTAGCTGTGGGGCTTTTTTGTGGCCACCTTGGAGAGCATCAATTGCTCTTTCTTGCAACTGGGCATCCCGCAAAAGAGCCACGCGCCTGCCCCGGCAGCTGTGCAGCTGTGCTGCCAGAGAAGGCATCTCACTGCCAGGAGCCCGGACAGCCTCTGGGATGGCTGGTTTCCCATTTCATGGGCTTGAAAGTTCAGGTCACCTTGGACAAGATGTGTCCCAAAAGGGCCGGCTCCCTGGGACCGCTCGTCCCAGCCCATTGGCAGCCGCACGTTGGGTTCTCCCTGGCTCTCAGCTCCTGCATCCATCTCTGCTGCATCAGGCAGGAACACTTTGGAAAATGATTAATTTACTTCCAGGATAAACCGATACTGTTCATATTAGCTCAGCTGTGCTGGCTGTCATTTCCCCAAGCTCTGAGACAGTGCTGTTGTCCCCAAAGGGACGAGCCTCTCAAACTCTCCCTGTCCATCTCAGGAGTCTCTCGCCTGCGTGGTCTCCTCCATGCTCCATGTCCCACCGTCTGCAGGGACCAGAACCCCCCATCAGGCTTCCCTCACACCCCTGTGGGCAGGACCCTGCAGGGTTTTTCCCTGTCCTTCCTCCAGCCAGAGTTTTTCTTCCAGCCCATCAGTTTCTTTCCACTCTGAAATGACTCCCATGTGTGTCACGAAGACACTCATCTCTTAGGTCATTTCACCATGGTGCCTCCTCCAGGCTTTCCACCTTTTTTCCATCCTTCTTTGTGTTGCAGTGACCTTTCTATCCCGCCTGCCTCCACACCAGAATACAGACCCGCCAATACGCTGACTCCTTTTGACTCCCTCACTTCTGCTCCGACTGGTCCCACCAAACCCTCTCTCCATGACGAGGCTTGTGCTGTTGATAAGGGTTGAGTTGACTCCCTTGGGATGAGCCACTCCTCCCCGCTATCAGGCTGATTTCAAGCACGGCCATTTGGATGCAGTGGCTCCCTGGCCCCCATCCCTGAGCCTTTGCCCAGCCCTGCCTGCTCTGCCTTGGAGGCCCAGGGACTCGCAGGTCCGAGACCACCCAGCTGGGTGGCTGCCATGTCCCCTCAGAGCACATCCCCATGTCCAATAGTCCCTTGTGTTTGGATGCAAGCTGCTTTGTGATGTCCTAGACGGGAGACCTTGTTAGGTCTGGCCTCAGTGACTGCAAATTGCAGCTGTGGGTCTGGGAGTCCCTCCAGATCAGACTTTGAAAAGAGAGTCTGGTGGGCTTTGTCTCAGCTGTCTCTCATGGCCAGAATCCCCTTTGTGGTCAACAGAGTCAACCTGGCACTTTTAAGACACAGTTAAGCTTATCCTAACACTGCAAATGGGCTAGAAAAACCATGCTGTGATGCACCCTGGGGTGTAAAAGGAGCTGAGGGTGGCTTGGCTGTTGGTAGCTACTTAGCACATGGCTGACCAGAGCAAGACAGATGCCACATGCATGCGCCAAGGGCTATGCAATGGGACCGAGACCAGCCTGTGGCTCCAGAGCCGGTCGCTGGGGAGGGGGTTGGTGCTGGCTCCATGGCAGAGGAGTGCCTGAGCCCGCCCGCACACCAACCCCTGACCCCATGAGTCACTTATTTCTGCTCTATTGTGTGCTCTAGCTGGCATGGAGAGGAGGTGGGACCGTTTCTGTAAAGACCAGGTGATGACGACACCTCCTACCGATGGAGTCATGTTCTTCCATGTCAGGGGTGGGGGAAGACCCAGGACTCCCATGAAAGGGCTCCTGCATGCCCTGAGCCAGCTCCAGCACCGGATGGCTGTGGTGACAACACACACCATGGTGAGCTGGTCCTGACTCATTCCTGACACGCTGCCTGCAGGGCCAGGCTGGGCTGGCGGGGACTAGGTAGGCTGAATCAGCAGCTTCTCCTTTGACAGAGCCTCCTTCTGTAGGGTGTTTCACTTGTCTTACTGCCAGCAGCTGCACAGGGTCCTTGGAAAGCACTGGACACCAAGCCCCAATGTGCATCACCATCACCTCCACCAACCCAGTGCCCTTGGAAACACCCCGGTCACTCCAGAGGAGGGAAAACCATCTCTGAAGTGCTCAGTGGTGCTGCTGGAAGTGTGACAGTCTGTCTGGGAGTTCCCAGGTGGTTTTGGGGCTCTGCTGCACAACCAGGGGTCTGATGGACCATCGTACCATGGGCACAGGACCATCACTCACCTGCAGTGAGTGAGGTCCTCACCTTACTCACTGCAGACACCTCGCTGTCCATCCCACCATGTCTGGGTGACCCTGCCTGTTGGTGCTCCTCAACTTTTGCTCAGTGGGGACCTCATGGTTGATTTACATTGCTAGGGGATGAAGAAATGCAAGCTGGGTAGTGTCCCATCTGCCTGCTTTGTTGAGTAGGTCCTCTGGGGTTGATGGTACCCAAGACACCTGAATCACTGCTATGGAGGCGGCAGAGCCTTGCTGGGTTCCATCCACCCATCTCCACCTGGTTTGATGTCTGTGTTCCTTGCAGGATGAATTCATGGGCAGGAGCTCTCTCGCCAAGGGCGTCTTCCCTACAGATGTGTCTCAGCCCCTTTTGACTCTCTCAGTGGGTGGAAGTGCTGTCACTTTTAATTAGGACTGATCACTGACAAGAGTGACTTTTGGCATCCTTGACTCCAGGCTCTGCAGATCAGGGACCTGCAGCCCAGGAGGACCATTTCACCTCCTGGATAAGCCCGTTTCATGGAGTTACTCCTGCACAGATCACCATGGCATGGGCTGGGATCATGGAGGAGCCTGGCTGCTGGGTGCCCTGGGCACAGTCGTGACATGAGGCCAGCTGATCACTGCACAGTGCGTGAACAGAACGGCCAGGTTGTCCTGGCATGTCTCAGCTTCCATACCTGCTGTGCCTCAGCCTCTGTCCCTGCCTGGTGGGGTCACCCTGAGCGAGCCATGGTGCTGCTCTGTGCCTCAGTTTCCCTGTCGGCAAGTGTGCTATTGCCCTTGCTGGGAACATGCCTTCAAATTTACTGGGGACGCACTGTCAAGGGTCAATGCTTTAATCTGAAAATCGGTAGAAATGGGGAAAAAACCCCAATGAAAATATTCCCAGAGCATGATTTTGGGGTGTGGGAGGTGAACACCAGCAAGGGGGAGCTGGTTTTTGTTCATTGCCCTGCAGCTCAACACAGGTGGACGTAAACTCTGCTGAGGGGACAGATGCTGACTCGCAGCTAACGGGATCAGGGCGAAATGATACCTTGGGCAGATTGCCCAGAATGGGGACCACGTCTTGCCCCACACAGAGGTACAGGAGAAGGACCGGGATAAAATGGGGTGCGGCTGCTCAGGAAGACCGTCCAGGGTCTCTGAAGGCCATGCATCTCCTCTTGCCCTTTTAATCCAGAAAATTTGGGAATAACCCCAAATAGGAGCAAGTCCGGAGCATCGCTGCGCAGGATTCACGGCTCTTCTCCCCCTTCCCTCTGCGCTACCGAGAACGGAGCATCCCACGGTCAGACCCTCACTGCATCCCAAGGAGGGGGACACCCACAACCCCAGCATTTTCCCTAAGAGCCCTGGAGCGGGGGACGCTGCTTACAGCCCAAGTCGCTTCCCTCCGGCCAGCATGGCAGCATCTGTAGCTTTTTCGAGTGACCTGATTTTGTGTCTGTCGGCAAATGTCTCGTGGCGCCGCTGCAGCGGCTGTGCGCGCTCCCGGCGAGCCTCATCCAGACGTCTCCTCGCCGAGGGAAGAGCCCTTGTGGCTTTGATCTCTGACTTAGCATGCTCTTGCGCGGCCGCGGCGGTGCGCCCTCCCGGCGAGCCTCATCCAGACGTCTCCTCGCCGAGGGAAGAGCCCTTGTGGCTTTGATCTCTGACTTAGCATGCTCTTGCCTGAAAATTACTCTGCAGATCAGAGAGTCATGCTGAAAACCGGCTCACCTGGGTATTTACCAGGATCTCAAGACCAATAAAACCTGCTGGTAAATCCCTTCCCATTTCCAGGGCTCTGAGTATTTTGGTGGTACTAGAATTGAGCTCCTGGTCCTGGACTGGCACAGCTCGTCCGGGCACCCCAGATCTGGTTCGAGCAGAGCTCCGTGTGAAATGCTTGCTCTGATTTAGCACCCACATGCTGAGCTGGTGCAGGGTGCTGGAAACTGCAGCTTGGAAACAGCCCAAAGGCTCCAGAAAACCTCTCTGTGTGATTTCTGCCTTTTATTCTCCATCCTTGGTTGAGATCTGCCTGTTCCTTTGGAATGAAGGTTTCCATAGATCGCCATCCTTTGCTAAAAATATACCTGGCGGAGGACAGCAAGGGAAGAAACAAAAGAGGCGGCTGCAAAGATCTGCCAGTCCCTAAAATTTCTCCAGTTTAGGAAAAATGGGACCGTTTTCCTTGGAAATTCAACCTGCTTTCGCAGAGGCAGGGCCCGTAAGGATGGATGGCGTCTTTGCATTGACTGATGGTGGCCGAAAGCAAGCTAGCTGAGCTCCCAGGCGCAAGAGCCCTGCCGCAGCTCTCCGAGCTCACGCTCCCGGCTCTGAGTCCACTGGGAGCTTCTGAAACGTTTCCTCCAAATTTAAAAATAAGCCTCTGAAGAGCCACTTTTGTTTGGTTTATTCACTTGCCTGGCTGGACAGGATAGCTCACCATTGCCCTCACTGATCGTCAAAGGGGTTTCCTGGCACTTAGTGTTGGGAGTGCTGGAAAGATTTCCCATGGGCTCTTAGGTGATTTTGTGCCTGGGAATTTGGGCCAAAGCAGGGACTCATGCCAACGTCCTCTTCACCCCCGCTCCCAGGGCAATGGGGTGCCCACCACTCTCCTGCTAAGACCCTCGGATAGCTCACCATTGCCCTCACTGATCGTCAAAGGGGTTTCCTGGCACTTAGTGTTGGGAGTGCTGGAAAGATTTCCCATGGGCTCTTAGGTGATTTTGTGCCTGGGAATTTGGGCCAAAGCAGGGACTCATGCCAACGTCCTCTTCACCCCCGCTCCCAGGGCAATGGGGTGCCCACCACTCTCCTGCTAAGACCCTCCATGAACTCTTGGTGAAGGAAAGAGGGGAAAACCATCTTGGACACGTGTCCTGCTCCACAACCCAGCTGGCTGAGGGTGACAAGGCTTCCTAGGCTTCCCTGTGACCCAGCCCCAGCTGGACCCACGCCTGCAGCCCTTGGCAGGCCTGGAGAGAAGGGGAAAGAGCGCTGCAATCCCGGCACGAGCCCGCGCTCAGGCAGAGCCTGGAGAACAGCGGGCTCAAGGGAGGAAAGCTTCCCCCTTCCACTGCCGGGTCCATCCAAGAGCTCACAGGCTACCTGCAAGTCCTCCTCACCTGGAGGTCCTCCTGGCTTGCAGGCGCTGCAGTCCAGGGCCGAGGGATGCTCCTGCCACCCCTGAGCTGTTTTATCTCCGAAGGTTCAGGACAGGACACTTCTGAACCGCCAGAGAATGCCAGTGCTGTCTGCAGAGCCACCCACAGACCCTGCTTTACACTGGGCTCTCTCCCTGCTGCACCCCAGCCTCCTGCCCCCCCCGTTTCCTAGCAATTTCCAGCCTGGTTTGGTCTAATTTCTATGGCTCTGCAGCCTCACGTGTGCGTTCAAAACCTTCAGCAACACCGAATGCAGCTCGCCCGGGCGGGATGCTCCTCAGGACGCCACAGGGTGGGGAAGGGCAGGGCTGGGGGGGGACCCCAATGCTGGGGCCCAGGCACAGAGGGTGGAGGTTCCTGCTGTGGTGTGAGAGACCCCACGTACAAGGACTCTTGCTACCAGCAGATTTCTCCAGCTTTTATCTTCCTGGCACATGTTTCAAAGTGTTTGAGGAAAGAGCTGGTGGTTCAAAAGAAGTGGACAAGGTGAGGACCCCCAAGGACACACCAAGACAGGACCAGGCTGCATCCAGCATCCCCAGCCAAGGAGCTGTGGTTCAGCGTGTCCCGAGGACACCCGCTCCTTCTGCCATAGCCCTCTCCAAAAAGCCCAGTGCAGCATCTCAAGCAGAGACGGTGGCCCCTGCGTCAGCGGAGGCTGG
>NW_010510126.1:17854-18171 GCF_000687285.1 Phaethon lepturus
CCCCCCACCGCCCCCGCCGCCAGCCGCCGCCGCCCGCGGGGATGCCGAGGGGCCGGTTCCTGCCGGACACCCCCGGCCGGCTGCTTCCCCTCCCTTTGAACTCGTTTCATCTTCCCTGAGCGCGGCTGTGAGAGGGAAGTTTGGGCTGGGCTGGAGGACCCTGCTGTGCTCGGCTAGAGGGGGAAGACAGGACTGGGGTCCTGCCTTGCCACCGGGCGGGGAGGAAGGATGTGAGAGGGGACATGTGAGCTTTTCCACCAGCATGAAGGCAGCAAAGCTATTTTAGGTTGTTTCTAGCTGTTTAGAGTGGTTCCTGT
>NW_010510126.1:18253-18701 GCF_000687285.1 Phaethon lepturus
TGCTCTTGCATCCCTCCATAGTGAAGAAAAGGCCCTTTGGGGGGACGCAGCATCCTTCAGACCCCAGCAGCCAGGAGGGATGCTACCCAGGGGTTTGGGGCAGAGAATTCGGTGGGATATCCCCGTCCCCCAACCATGTTGGGTGTGCACTGGGTTTACCTCCAGGAGCAGGAGGAAGAAGGTGCCAACTCACAGCCATGCAAGACCCCTCTCCATCCCGCAAAATCTGCCTCCACCTTGCATGAGTGGCCCACGTTCCCCTGTGTTTCTGTGTCCACGTGAAACATGGCCATGGGATCGAGGAGGATGCCCGAGGTGAGCATCGGATGCTGTTTGGGCATCTTCCGCTTCCATCCCGAGACACATTACAAATGTCTCAGGGCACCCTTTGCTCAAGACATGCTGCCAGCAAACACCCACCCCCGGGGGCCGCAAAGGTCCCGATCTG
>NW_010510126.1:18925-19205 GCF_000687285.1 Phaethon lepturus
AGAAAGCCTGGAAAGTCCGGTGGTAACTTTGCTTCTCCTTTAGACAACCCTTCCCAGCCAACAGTCCCGTTGGCTTCTCACCCCAATTGGCCGGTACGTGACAGGGATGTGGAAACTCTTGCACCCCTTCATGGAACCCGAAATGCAAGTGGTGACTCGCTGGGGACCCCCGGAGCGGAGATGGCATTTGCAGGGTGGTCGGCACGAGGACGGAGCAGGGACGCACGGAGCCTCTCTCCTTGCTGCTCCCAGTCCCTGTCCGCTGCCCCTGCGAAATGCA
>NW_010510126.1:19349-21240 GCF_000687285.1 Phaethon lepturus
GGGGACCTTCTCTGGCACCGGAGCGAGCTGCGGCATGCACGCTGCCTGCTGGCCCCGGCCCTTCCGTGCCTGACGCTGGCCAGCCACGTGCCAGGAGGGATGTCCCTGCGCCATGTCCTTGCTTTCCTAGGGACGTGGCTGAGGCACAGATCCCCCCGCATCGCTCCCGCAAATCTATGGGATGCCGTCGCTGCCTGTGGACCTCCGGGGATGTCAGCAGCTTTCCCCGAGGTCTCCCAGGCAGGAGCGGCCACACGTGTCTTGCCGGGCACCCGAGCCCTGCCGAGGTGTCGCAGGCTCTCGGCACCCAGCACCAATTTGCGCACCAGTGGGTTCGGTGTCATGGTGAGGAACAACACCATGAAGCCGTGATTCAAGCTGTCAGTGCTGTAAAAATATCATCTTTTAGCATCTAGCAACAAGTTGGGAGAAACTTGAGGCATTTAAGATTCAGGGAATATTCTTTAGTGGTGTTTTCTGTCCTATTTGCGATCTCTAATGATGTTTTCCTGCTGTTGTGTCCAGGGTACAAAATCACCTAAAATCACCGCATTTGCCAACTGCCAGGGAAGAAGGAATTCACACTGGGGAAGGAAGGAAATGTCCAGGGATAAGTGAGCAGGACAACTGGTGAAGCCAAACCCTTCTTGTTGCGGCTATGAAGCCTTTCAATATTAAAGTTGGCTACAAAAAGTCAGAGGAAAATCTCATGATGCCAAGTGCTCAGGCACAAAACGGGACAACAAAATTCAGGGTCGAGATTGAATGAGAAAAACCTACCCAAACTCTACACAGCACAGGGGGCTCTAATTTAGCATTGCTCCCAGGAAAGCTCCCGGGCTCAGAGCAGAAAACTCCCCAAAAAGGGACATTTGATGCTCAGATGCAGCAAGGGAGGAAAAACAGACTGGGTTTGTTAGAAAAATGACAGCCGTGAGCTAGGCAGTGTTGCTATGTATAAAGCTGCAGTCCTCCCACACCTGAACCCATCCCCACCACGCAGGGGATGCAGGAGGACCAAAAAAAGCACCACGAGCAATGACAGGGTGAGAATCACTTCAGTCACACCAACGGGCTGGAAGACGAGGATTTTTCAGGCTGGGAAAATCACACTTAGGGAGGAAGTCGGGAGCAGCCTGCGAAAGCGTGTGTGGCAGGGAGAGGGTGGGCAGGGACTGTGCTTTGATCCTGTGCCCCCCGCTCTGCCTTACGTTGGGGGGCACAGGGTAAAACCACAGTCCTCCAAGCAGCCTCCACTGGCCATGGCTGCAGGAAAATCCCCAAAGCAACAGATCTCTGGCCTAATCCAGTGGGTCTGGGGACACCGAGCACTCCCGGAGCAGCCAGTTGATCCCGACGCAGGTGCCTCCTTGTCCCTGCCTCCCTGTACAGGAAGGTGATTCCTGCCCTGGGAAGGGTCCTACACCCCTTGGGATCTGGACAGCGCCTCACACAAGGGGGTTGCGTCCCTTTTGGAGAGGTCCTTGTGCTGATGAAGGGTCATGGACCCCTCCAGCAAAGGGGTTGGAGCCCATGTCTGAACTGCAAAGCAGTCAGTGGGGTGACACGAGCTGGGTATGTGCTCAGCCGTCCTGGCTGGGCTGAGTTTTCCAGCAATGGTCTCAGTAGCGAGAGCCTTCCCAGAGCTGACAAGCCCAGCCTTGCCAGAGCTGACAAGCCCAGCACGGGTGTCCCTGCAGCCCAGGCATGTCCTCGAACAGAGCAAGGGGGACCAGCGACAGTGACTGCACAGTGAGTGGCCAAGCCGGGACGTGTGGGCTGCACTCGAGCAGCACCAACGCCGGGTGTCACATCCCTTTCCAGTCCCGCTGACACCCCTGGTCCCACTGCGCACCCAGGTCCCATGGCTGCCTCCCCCCAGCCCCACGGG
>NW_010510126.1:21353-22271 GCF_000687285.1 Phaethon lepturus
TGCCCCCCCCCAGCCCCACGGGGCAGCGCAGCCACGAAGTGGTTAAATATCTCCTCCTAGAGCAGCAAAGTTCAAATACAGTGCGTCCCCCTCATTTACACCCCTTGGTACTCGCTGTGGGCTTGGCTTTGGCAACAGATACAGATAATGAACAGGGGCAAAACAGGGAGAGGAGTCATTTGTGGGGCAGCCCCATAGCCAGGGGTCTCTCCTGAGTGAGCCTGCCCCATGAGACGTGCTGGGCTATCACCTCTGGTTCCTCAAAAGCCCAAAGCTGTATCCCCATGCCCATGAGCAAGCAGGTTATCACCCCCGGGGTCCTGAGCGCCTCATGGCAAGGGAAAACCTGGGATGAAGACGAATCTATTGTCCCCTTTCCACCCCCTAAAGCAGCCCCCCGGTGCTCTCCTGTGTGCGGTGGGACACACTTTGTCCCAGCCACGGGGACCCTGAGAGGGGCTGCCCTGACCTGCCCTGCCTGCTGGCTGACATAATGCAACCTCTGCCTGCACACCCAGCACCCCCTGAACCCCCAAGTGAAGCTGCCGGAGGCTCTGGGACCCCCCCAGCCCAGCCTGCCCTGATGGCTGCTGCGGCCAGATGTGCCCGGCAGCCTGGAGGAAGACCTTTCTCTCAGTGCTTCCCCAAGAATTTTGGGGCATCCTTGCTCCTGTTTAACCCCTGCAGCAGCCGCCACAGAGCCCATCCCAACGCGTTTTCCTACCTGACGGGGATCTTCACCCGCAGATAACGATCCACGGCGATGGCCAGGAGCGCCAGGATGGAGCTCTCGGTGAGGATGAGGACGGGACAGGCCACCATGAGGCAGCTGTAAAACTCCGTCTGCGGTCCGATGTTGATGATGATGGCCAGGGGGATGACCAGGGCCCCCACGGCCACGTCGGCCACAGCCAGTGA
>NW_010510126.1:22355-22561 GCF_000687285.1 Phaethon lepturus
TGGTTCATCTTCACAGCCCAAATGACCAGGATATTCCCCGGCACGGACACCAAAGCGATGAGGACCTCGATGGAGATGTAGGCAGCCTGGAAGGCTGAGACGGGGTGTGCCATGGTGCGCCGGTCCCCCCGCTCACGCTGGGGTCCCTCGGTCACCTGCAAACGCACAGGGAGGTGGTTAAAGCCGGGATGGAGCCTGTGCCGGGG
>NW_010510127.1:0-14671 GCF_000687285.1 Phaethon lepturus
TGTTCTGTTCTGTTCTGTTCTGTTCTGTTCATGTATGCAAAGGCCCAGCTACAGCAGGAGAGGACTGGGATGGTGGTAGTATTTAATTTCTCTAATCTTTCTGTTTGCACCATCCTAAACAACTGGGGTGCCTTCTGGAGTAGAGCTGCCATCCAACCCCACTGCTAAACAGAGTTAGGGGGGTGAGGACCCTCTGTGTCTTCCTTTCCCACGTTCACCCCTTCCCCATGCCTATGCCCTCCCACACTCGCTTGTAAGCTTTTGGTGCCCGAGTGTCACAGGACCCGTCTCTGGTGAATATAAGGCTTTTGGGAGGTGAAGCAACAGTCACAGGAAAAAAAGAGAATTATGAAAAGGACACAGGCTTAACCAGAGAGAAAAAAATAGTTAAAAAGGGAGCAGGGCAAAGAACAACCCCATAGGAGAGTGCCCCAGGAGTGCAAATGGTCCGTCTGAAGCTTCCTCACCCAGCGCTTGTAAGAAACAAAAGGAATCTCAGGTCTTGCATAATTTCTCAAAAGAAAGCGACTGAAATGCTACAGGAGCCAGTGGAAGCGAGAGGGAGACGCTGTGAATAGACATCAGGCTGCGCTGCTTTTGTCTCACTGTCAGCTCTACGGCAATTTTAAACCCCCACTTGATTTGCATGTAATTAACTACGAATGTCTTTTAGTCTAACATGGAAAAGAGGAAGGTATCTCAGAAACTGTTAAATAAAGGGCTGAAAGGATGCAAAAGTATTCTTTTTTGGGAAAAGGCCGTTAACTCCCCAGCCCAAAGGAACTGGATGAATCTGCATTACAGTCCTTCATGAGCAGAAGTCTTCTTTTAAAATATTTACACAAGCACCAGCTGACAGCGACTTGAGGCGTTTTCCAGCCATCGTGCTTACAAGGTTTTACATTCTGTTTGTATAGCATCACAAATTACTGCGAGCATTTGACAAGGAGTCCTCAGGCAGTTGCTAAATTGAAGAGATGGAACAATTTATTTTTATCTAGCACCAATACACTATCGCGCCCATACGTAGTTGCATTCTATAAGGCTGTGTTATTCAAGCAACACATTTTCCCATGAAGTTACCAGCTGCAGATGCTTCTGAGCAGAAGTTACAATTAAATACCATTCAGAAGTACAAAGCAAGCAACATGCAAGTGCTTATGTTGAATCAGAAATGCCTCGCAACTAATTTTTTTTGTAGAGAATTTGGGTAATACTCAAACAGATTATCTGGAGATATGACTAAAGTTTTAGGTTGATCCATGGGAGCTCATTATTATTTTTCTAGCCTCATAGTCATAACTAGACATATCTCAACCCCTGTTTATAATTTTTTTTCAGTGTCCACAGGGCACTAGAGTAGCCAAAGCAAGTAAGACGGTTTCCTCCTTGAAACATTAAGATACATTCTGCGGTGATCTTCCTTTTTGCCTGTGCCTCCTGGAAGCTCATGCACAGCCAGAAGTGTACTGTTACCTAAGATGATGCGAAAAAAGAAGACACGGTCTGTGTCCTGAGGAGCTTATTTTGTGACATTAGTTATGAACGCAGAGCATGGAAGAGCACCCAGAAGAGAAGGGTCAGAGCAAGTAAGGATGCGTGACAACACTAAGGATTTGTGGTGACTAACTTTCAGTGTGAAGATACAATTAGGAGGAAACAACTGGGAGGACCAGGAGTAAACAAGGGGATGCTTGGGCTGTCATTAAGCTGTCAAAAGGTGATACAATATGTTGAGAAGGGTAGAGATGATATGGAAAAGACCAAGAAGGAAATGAGAGAGAGAGATACTGTGGGCAAAAAGACAGGCCATTTCTGTGGCCAAGCTTTGACTGGGCTGAGGGGCGTGATGTGGGCTGAGTTAGCAGAGGTGCCAGCAGTGCATGCACAAAGCTGGACATGTTAAAACATAGGCAAGAGTTTTAGTGCCTGGAATGAAGAAGAATAGAATGTAGTGGGAGAAGATGAGACAAAGTTTAGGTCTTGCCTCATTATGTATAATAGGATTCATTCTACAATTCAATGTATTATTTTTTTCAATTATTCAAGTTATATTCCAATGAAAATAACCAAGTTGTGCTACTACTAGGATATCACAAAGGTATGAGGGGTCTGTGGATTTGACAAAAATACCATCCCAAGCAGCAGGAAAGATGTTCATATTGTCAAGTGTTACAGAAAAGAGGGAGGGAATAATTCCAGCAGGAAAATTCTGTATATATAGATCTTTATAGCTGTATTTACTACAGTTGCCTGCTTTGTTAACCTTAACCTTAACCTTAACCTTAACTTATGTTAACTTCAGTTGGAGTAGTTAGAGAATTTTTCAAATTCAGGTTTTCAAATTAGGTTAGGTATACTGAACAAGTATAAAAGGCTGTTCTGCAGAAGAAACAAAGCCAATGGGATACTTATTTTCCAACTATTATATAGACTAATTATATGCCTACACCAGTGGCCTGCAACAGATCAGGAAGAACACCGGTAATACACAAAGGTACTGAAAGAAAGAAAAAAAAAAAGGAATCTTAGATCTTCAATTCAACACCACTTTAATTTGAAATTACTATAGCAACTTCCCCACCTGATAGTGAAAGGAGCTTTGTGATATCCCACTGCATGCAAAGCTCTCCCCTACAGATATGTTTGATTCACTTACTTGGGAATTTGCGTTCGTGGCTCAGAGCAAGCAGACGTTTCATTTCTGCAAAAGACATAAAATAAATAATATAAGGTGTGCATGCCTGATGGATCTGAGAGACACAGCAGCAGGAAAAAAACAGATGTGAAAGCAAAACAGGCACACTTAATAGACATTGTGTCTACCTTCCTCATCAATTGTGTGGCTTGATGAAACTCCATCAGTGTCTGTAACAACACAAGAGTAAATTCCCAAATCATCTTCTCCAAGGTCCTTAAAGGTAGCTTTTGACCTTTAGAAAAAACAAAACAAACCAACACATTTTGATAGAAAGATGAAATCAGTCTGAATCCCTCCTTTATGTCTCTAACACCAGATAAAAATAGTCATGTATGAGCTTTTACTCTGACTGAAGAGGCAAATATGGGGCTCTGCCCAATATAAACCAGGGAAGGTCCTACCATGTGTGGTACAAATGGAGATGGCACAGACTCTGTATCTATGAGGGATCCGTTAATGGAGGGAGAACCGAGAGCATCCAGAAGACCATGAGAGTCAAAGGTGACCTGTTGCCTCTGCAGGGCTGACAGCACAGAACCACGCACGAGCTGTACAACCTTCCCAGGAAGCTGTATAAACTCTCAGCTAGTGCCAAAAGCACTGGAGCTAGCTGGTCTAAGCTAGCTGAAGCATGCTTAAAAACATGTTGTTGAGTCTTCGGTGAGCGTGGAAGGATACTGTAAGTACAAGCTGATTCAATTTTCATATTCAACACAAAGAGTGTGGTGAGCCACTGTTTCTTTCTGTATGGTTTCTATAACTAGGAGAGCACATAGGCTGAACCTGTGCATTTGCCATTTCTTTTTCTCTGTTAAAAGCCTGAAGAAACAGGCTAGGCTTGGAGAGCATTACAGAAGTTACCAACTCAAGCCGTGGTGTCTACATCAGAAAAAGAGTACTGCTTACTCCAGCACCTCCACAGATTGCAACAGTGTTACATGGCAAAAGCATTTTGCAAGCAGACAGATAATTCTATCCTTGGAGATTTAAAGTAATAATAATAATAATGACAACAACAACAATTGGCCTTGACTGACAGGTTACAAGATGACAGAGCACAGATTTTCTCTCCCTATGCCTAAACATAACTAAATTGCCTAAATAGGAGGCCTGACTCATTCTGCGCGAGCTACAATTTCCAAATGGTCTTGCTGGAGAACAGCATACTCCTAAAGTGGCCTTCCAGTAACAGAGGCAGATACAACTCTTACTGAGGTCATACATCAAAAAGGATGGATTCCTGTGACCAGCCTAGATCTCTCAAACACGAGACTGTTGCTACCCCCGAGGGTTCTTACTTTCCGCCTTTGGTATCGATGTTCAGTCGAGAATCATCTTCAATTGGTTCATAATTCTTGGACCAAACAAACTTGGAGTTTGGAGACATCTGATCACATTCAAAGTTCAAGGAAATGACTCCGTTGTCATCTACATCAACCACCACTTCCTTGGTTCCTTAAAGAGCAGAACAAGGCGATTCCATTTTCTCAGAAAAGCCAGTAAACAAGTTGATATAGATATCATTCATAGGGTGGACTAAGCAGGTCCTTGCCATTTTCTCAGTCGGCACATAAATTGCTGCAAACATTGAAATTCTCAGTCCTTGATTCACAAGAACAGTTCTTTTTCTAATCCATAAAAGTAAGGAACAGATTAAAAGTCATCCTAAATCATCTGATTTATTTCAGGAAGTCTAAACATGCATGGGAGTTATGATACTTGCTTTGGAAAAACCTGAAGGGGAAAAAAAAAAAGCAAGCCTCTAAATCCACTAAATGTTTGAAATATTAAATAACAACATTTTCCGTGGTAAGGGGTAGTCATAGCTTTCATTACGCAGCATGAATTTCTTATTCCCTAGTAAGACAAGAGCTCTAAAGGGCCCACTGTGTGCAAATGTAGGTGTTTGAAGAGGTGCAGGAGGCAGAAGAGGAAACAATCGAGTTGCCCCATCAGACTCACTTGTGCAGCTGAGACACATTTTCAGTGACTCTGGCTTCACCCTGGGATGTTTAATTGCTGTGCTTGGCACCCAGCCCTGCCGCCATCTGCAGCATTTAATCCCGGGCCCACAAAGGGAGTGAATATTTGCAATTAGCTGCTTAAGTCGCCCACCCTGTTTTGCCAGTGCCTACAGTCCTTGAGATGGATAAGGTGACCCAGTTTGTCCTTTAAAAGGTTCTGGGGGTGCATCTCAGATCAGAAACCTGAAGGCACCTCTAGCCTACCCCCTCACGCCCCGGTGAAGCTGAGGGAATTTCACTGGGATTCAGGCAGCTTGGTGAACTCGTCATCTGTGGCGTTAACTTTCATTTCAACAACTTGCCTGAGAATGTCAGGGAGAGCGTGTGCACTGAGAGGTGCTGGAGAACATCCAGCCTCCTTTTCCAAACAGCTCTGAGCTGGATCTTGCATCTGAATAGGGCACTCATGTTATATTACTTAGCCTAAGACAATTCCAGGCTGCCCAGAATGCTAATGACACACTTTCTCCACAAAGTATTGTACCTTAAAAACAAGAGCCTTATTCCTGACATTGAGATTAAATGCTTTATTTTCAGGATAATTCTTAATGAGCCTCAAGCATACAAGGAGCTTTCTGTGTTTCATCATCCTAATAATATACACGTCCTTTCCAGCACTGTGAGTAGCTCCTGTAATGACAATTTGTGTACATGCAGCTTTCTTAGTCTTTATAATTTGCCATATTATTTAATGAAAGATGAGACTAATATTCCCATTTTGGTCCTGTTATTTACCAGCCCTCACAGTAATGAAGCATGTTAAGTACCAATATAGGATAAATGAAGTGTAAGGTCTACAAATATTTTACTAGGCAGCAGCATATTTGCAAATTTTTTATAATTTAATTTATTATATGCAAATTAATCACTTGACATTTCATTAGTGTTTAGTTTCCTGTAGAGCATTAGCACATGAATTTTTTGATGGCATTTTATGTGATGTGCAAAGAATTACAGCCAGAAGGTTCATTTGAAGGACAGAATCTTTTACATTTCTTTTAGAGTATTCTCATTATCATGACAATGCATAGCATTTATTTCCAGAAGTGATGATGGCACTTGCCTGTAATATCTATATAAGCCAAAAAAAATCTTTTAAAATGACTGACCAGAGGTCTCCACCTATCCTACAAAGTGGAACCAAAGAGGCTGCCATAGTAGTAGCAGTCTTAATTTCCCTCCTCTAGATAGCTTGGTGGTTTCAACAAATCACCCAGAGCTTCTCTTAAAGTCATCATAAGAAAAAAAATACTTAGATGTCATATCAAAACTCCATTTATCTGAGCGTTTTATTGCATTGAAAAGAAAGTGATAACGTGAAGATAAAGCAGACGGCTTCAAACCACTAGAGCTAACGGTATAATTTTGAATACAGCTAGTCAGAAAAGTTGAATGGAGGAAGGTTTCATTAATTTCTGAGGTTCTAGCCCTTCTCAAGTGACTGATGCAGGATCAGAACCTGATTTTACTTTGCATCAAGATGCACAAGGACTAAGGGCAGCAATGGGGAAGAGCTGCAGTCTGCTCTTGGATTTCCCCTGCTTCCTGTGAGAACCTCACACACCAAAGTGCTTTTGTCTAATGACAAAGTTGCGGCTCAGAAATAGCCTGGATTGGTATTTGTTTATGTGTGTGGGTTTTTTCATTTAATTTTAGAAGATAACTGTAAAAATTAAATGTGGTTTTCAAACAAGAGAAGGTGGATGGAAAGTATCGCATCATTATATTTACACGTCACCCGATAAAGAAAATTGGTGCCTCTCGTATTTAAGCAAATATTTTCATTCAGGATATTATTTTTACCTACATTCTTTGGTTAGAAAGCTCAACTGTCTGGCAATTTTACACATTTGCCAAAAGCATTATTCCATCAGGAACTGTTTAGAGACACCTGACAATATTCAGGTCTGACAATATTCTTGTCTTCATCCAAGATGTTTATAAAGGCAGCTCTCATTGGTGAAAACCAAAAGAGTTGTGGTAATTTTAAAAAATGGTATGATTGTTCTTGAGATTTGTGTGGTTTGAGTGAGAAAGGTGGAAGCCTGCCCAAGAGACTGCTGAAATATTTTTTTTATAAGTCTTTTGTCCTTTTTAATACTTTTAAGAAGCTTAGTTTGATGGATGCCGTATCTGCAGATCTCAGCTCAAAATATGGGTCAACCAGATTTGTACAAGCACATAATTTTCAGCTTCCCTGAGATTTCACTGGGCCAAACCTTGGCTTTCCTGTGAACCCACAGTCATTACTACCTATGAACCCAAGCCTTGCTTGCAAAAAGGCCGTGATCCTGAGATGTATCTCCTTCTCTAACGGTGAGGTCTGCAAACCAAATGTTCTGCTCAAGTTCATATTGCCACATGGGCATGCGCCTCATCTGAGTGAACACTGAAAATGCTGTACAAATTTTTTTTGTCATGATAATCATCTTCACAAGAGTTTATGTTTGTGGTTTTTTTTTTTTTAATTGCAGTGGCATGACCAATCCTTTATTTAGAACACTTGAAGATTGTTATCATAACAAGTTTTTATCAAAGTCTGACAGATAGATATTAACCCTCAAAGAAAATGGATTAGTAAAGCCAAAAGTTTAGTACTAATACTGGTTTGATTCCCTTTTTAGAAGTGGTCACTGTGTATAAGTTGCTTTCTATAATAAGTCTCTAAGTTTTACCTTACTCCACTTGCAGGTGGTGGAAATAGCCCTAGTGCTTCAGTGGCTTGCAGATCTGAAATTATGGCTACCGTATTTTTGAAAGATTCTTTCCCAAGCCCTTTTTACTCACACACTTACCCTTTTTTGTCCTTGTATCCCAATCTTACACTGTCTCAACTTACCATCTATTCCTTCCAGTCCCTTCTTCACATCCCAGCCTCACTGGCAGTTGCCCCAGTTGCCCCACTCCAAATTTTCCAGTTCTTCTTTTGTACTGTCAGCTTCAGACCCCCTTTTTCAGACTTTCTTGACTTACAGCCTCACTGAGAGCTAACTCAAGGCTTCTTGGGATTTTTGCTGCCCTGGGCATTTATGAGAGCTGGGCCAGTGCTGCTGCAGGAATAGGAGATGTGAAAATGGACTTGGGAGTCAGAAACAGGGAAGGGATGCCGAGGAAATGCTCCTGAGGCAGCCAGGGTGGGAATGGCACGTTATACAAGTCAGAGGAAGGAGAGAGATAAAACATAAACAAACTGGTTTGCTACAGAAAAGGCAAAATCTACATCTATAGAATGTTTTGGTTGAGCTGATCTTAGTGGGTCCTCTGCTTATGCATTTATCTATAGATATATGCAAATCTTACAACTTTATTGTATTTTTATATGCCTGAACCTGTAGTTATAGTAAGAAAATCTGTTCTGACCTTAAAATATAGCAGACAAGAAAGTAAGATATGACCCTCAACTCATTTCCTGCTTAGTAAAAAAGTTTGACCTGAGAGGGGTCAGGCTGCTCACATGCAGCCTGTATGTAAACACATCACACAAACAGGAACCTGTTTAAATATGGTGAAAAAGAGGAAGTACTTCTAACAAACCTGGTCGTGTTTCAGCTACGACAGGATCCGTGACATCTGATGGTTTCCCAACACCAGCCTGGTTTGTTGCCCGCACACGAAACACATAGCTCACACCTTCTTTTAGGCCACCTAACTGGAGGAAGCAAATACACATGCATGATGTGCTACAACACACTTATTTTAATTTCACCCTTATTTCAGATCAGTCTGGAGGCTTGACAATTATATTTTCTGCCTTTTTTTGTTTTGCTTCTTTCCCATTTGACAAATATTTCTTCTTTTTTTTTTTTTTTCAATTCCAGAGTGACATGACTAATCTGTATGGCCTGCTCCTCCCTTGTATGCGTAGCTAACATGTAGACAGCGTCATTACTGCCGTTGATTTCTTGGCAACAGGAGACTGTTATTGGAACAGGATGTTTTTAACTCATGTACATTGACCTCTTAAACAACATAGTTTTTACTGCAGGTAAATTCTGGATTTAAAAAATTAAATTATTAGGGTAATAAGTGCCAGCTGCCACACCTATTTAGAAACAGGAGGGCATGTAATTGTACAGATTTAATTGTGGTGACTTGAGGAATCATGCTGACATTATAACACCTGTGAATACTCCTTTAAAACATATATAAAAGGATCACACTTTAAAGCGAGTTGTCTTTCAAATATTCTGCAAAGCATATGAATAGCAAACCTCCTTCAGACATATCTCTCAAACTGAGATACTGCCAATCCCTTATTTAGAAGTCATTCCACAAAATGATGTAGCATAATAGTGCAAAAAGGTTGGGTTTAACTTGCTGTGAAATGTGAGGAGAGGGTACTTTGTATTCAAAAGAATCACCAGCCACATTATCACAACATCTGCTTTTGTGCCATCTGTTTTTGTGGAGTGATACCTGTCTTGCCCTTTGAGCCAGAAAATGCTAGGGATGCTTCCTGTCTTACGAGAATGGTATTTGGTTTTAGCAGCACTTTCTTTTATTTTCAGGCTTGTCATACTAGATTATCTTCTGAGTTACTGTCTTGTCTGACTATACAGGCATTACATCTGTGTATCCTCGGCACAACATAGCCTGCTAAGTGTTTCATTAAATGGAACCATGATCAACACAGGATGATGCTATCAAAGGCTAACTTCCTGAAGGTTATACGGTAATACCAGTATTTGAATCTTAAGCTATTTACCTTCAAGAATTTCTTTTGAAGTGGCTTCTCATTGACACTTCTCCAGCGTTCCTCCTTTGCTTCAGTTTCCTTCATATCAACATAATAACCAGCTATGGGACTACGACCAGTATAAACTGGTTCCTTCCACAGTAAAACCAAAGAGTCCTTCCTAACTTCTGTGCATGTGACATCATGAGGTGGCCCTGAAAGATAAAAGTTGGAGTTGTGGTATCAAAATAAATCCCGAAGAGGCTAACACATAAGACTTCAGAAACCAAAACCAGACACCATGTTGTACACCCAGAGCTGACATAACATGTGCAGCATCTCTGTATCATACCTAGACCCAATATAAATACAACCCATGTCTAGTAAAAAGAGTAGCCTAAAAAGCAATCCAGTTGGTTGAGATTTGGTATCTTGATCAAATATTCATGAACAAACAAAAATGACAAATTATCTCCAAACTCAGGCAAATAAGTTAATTATTAAGCTAATGTGCTTCTTCAAGGACTGCTCTAAAGTCCACTGAAGTCAATGGAGGTTATTTTCATTCATTTCAATGAGTGTTAAAAGGCCAGCAATCTGGCCTTGAAGTGATACGTTTAGAAAAGGGTTACAGGACCTCATTCTCTTCTGCCTTGTACCTTAGACAGGTATTTATGTCTACCATTTAAACTAGGAAGCAAAGTGTCAGACAGTACAGAAACCAAGCAGGAAAAATAAAGAAAATACAAGCTGCTTGTAACTTGCTACTGATTAAATGGTGATTGTTTAATGCATCACTGTAAATACACTAAATCAAAGCGAGGGACATTCAAGTGTGGGTATGAACTTCAGTGCCCATTGACTTCCCTGGAGCTGAAGGCATTGAGAACTTTGATAATCAGCCACAGAGCACCCCTGGGCTGTGAGTAACCTCCACCTCCCACTCAGGATCCTACCAGGTACAGCAATGGTCCATTCTTCACATTTGAAGGGCTGGCTGGGTAGGGAGGGTGTCCCAACCCCAGCCAGGTTAGCAGCAGCCACCTGGAACTGGTACACCATGTTTTCCTTCAGGTTTTGAATCTGCAGAATCAATAAGATGGTACTTACTAACTTTGGATTAAGGCTTTAGAAGAAAGTCACAATAATAATTATTGAAAGTGTTGAGCATGCTTTTAAGTGCCTGAAGAGTTGAAAGCATTACTGACATCATACATAAGGCGATAACTATCTTGGCTTTTCCTCTGATCAGGATGCATGAGTGGTCTTAGCACACTCAAATTGTAAACCCCTTTTCCTATTGATAGTCACTTTGGTAGTCAGGGAGGGAGCAGGGTATTGCTCAACAATCATATTAATCTGTCTCGTGATACAGAGCAAGTTCACTTAAGGCAAGAGTTGTCCTCACAGCAGAGTGAAACTCAGTCCTGGCATTGCTTTTCATTTGTACAGCAGCTCAACGAGGTTGTAGCTAGCATTATCTCTAAACTGGGTCAAGAACTGATCACAAAACGCAGCAGGCACAGAGCTGGTTCCAGCAAGTGCTGGGATAGGTGCACCAAGCCCAGTAGGAATGTCATTTGTTGTGAGGGCCTGACTTAGAAAAATTCAGGCTATGTCTAGAGTAGTGAATTCAGAGACGAACAGTTGGTGCCAGACTAACAGATAAGTGTACAAATATACTCTATGCATACAAATAAGAGAAGTTTAACAGAGCTAAATAAATTTATCATCATGGATATAAAACCCTCTGAACATGAATCTGTACACTGAATCATAATTCATCCCAATCTATCTTTGAGATCTGTTTTGGAAATATTATCTGCACCCACAGAAATAACAGAAGTTAACCTTACCCTGTATGCCCTCTCACTAATGGCCTTAATGTTGGCCTCCATCCATTTCCCAGGAACTCCATCAACCAGTTCACGATAGTTCACGTAGTAGCCGGTAATTTCAGTTCCACCAGTGACTTTAGGTTGTTTCCATCCTAATACCATCGAGTCACGAACACTCTCAAGTACCATGATGTCACAAGGTGGAGATGGAGCAGCTGTTTCAACGTGAATAAAACATAAGTAGGAAGTAATATTTCAATAGACAGACTGGCATTCAATTACTGTATTCAGGTGGCTCCCATCCTGCATTTCCTAATTAGGACAATATTTATGTGGTCAAGGGAAGTTTCTGGAGTTGGAATAAAAAATGCAGCATAAAAGCTTTCATAAACCAAATGAAGAAGCCCAGACTGCATAGGAATTAGTTTTTAGAATCATTTGGTTTTTGAGAAGCAAGCTGATGCTTAGTGAAAGAATGTGTTGCAATTGCAGCTCTGATGTAAGTGATCAGGACTCACTTTAAAACTGTGAAAAATGAAGAACTAAAATGAACATTACAGGAAAAGTAAAAAAAATTGGAGATGCAATGATTTGTTTTCTTTTGCTGAAAGCAATGCTTTTTTCACATATTCATGGTAGTTCCTTTTTTTAAATAGGCCCACATTCTTCCCTTCTGAGAATGGACTTTATCTGTTAATTCTTTTTTTTTTTCTTTTAAATTTATACACTGTGCAAATTTTATCATTGCACCCATCACATGATCTTACCTTAATGAAACGAAGAGTGATCATAGGCACTGTAGACTGACCAGAAGTAGAACATGTCTGTTACTGGAACTTACATCAAAAAATTTACTGCATAATCCCCTTTTTAATTTTTTTTTTAACAATACAGAAATCATTAACTTCATCCCAACCCACTGTCTTATAAAGACTTTTCTGTATCTAGTGGGGAAATGCTTGCCCACACCCAATATGTCATGCACCAGTGAAGAGCCCTACTTGTGACCCTAAAGTTCTACTTTTGATGGAAATCTTAAATCATATATGTTTCCTTTTGTCTTTAATGTTTTATATCAGTGTCAGGTAGCCCCAGGTGCCTCTACTTTGTTTTCAGTTCAACACTTTGCACAAGTGTTTTGAGTCTCACTTCAGAGGCCTGGGGAGGAATTCAGTTCACGGGCCAGGTACCAGGACTTACATGAAATTCAAGCCCCACATTTCTCCGGCACAATGGGTGTTTAGGTGTTGACAACATAAAATGTGATTTTGTGTGTGTGCCATCAACTTGATAGGTTTTCCTCATTACATATTGCCATCAGTCAGAGATACAACACAACATTCATTAGCACTGTGTCTCAGAGGATAAGCTGTAGCTTAGGCATAAATCCACAAAGGATCTTCCTATTTCCTAACACAACACAGATTTTCATGCTTGCCATCATAATCAGATTTTATTTCCTTCACACATACATAACCCAGAGACTAGGTAACAAGACTCCTAACAAATTACTGAAGTGCTTTAGAAATAATACAGTATCTTGGGTACATTAATATGTACTCAAACAAGCTATTAAATTAGTAAATGGATTTATATGTTTCAATTTCAGTACCCACTAAGTTTGTAAAGTGGTCTCCGATACCATTACATGCATAATGATCTTAATGGAGAGTTGAGCACGTAATTAATGGGTCTGATGGAAGATGCATCACTGGAGAGCACGTTCACTTGTGGTGCAGACAAGCAGATGTTACAACAGGTTGAAGTGGATCTACCAAAGCAGTGAAATCTATTTATTTTATTAACTCTCACCTATATCTTTCTCCGTTGTCACTTTTTCCAGTGTCAAAAGATCCCTGGGTTGAGACTTACTTGCCTGCTTAGCAGCAACTTTTTGTGGTGCAGATGTGACAGCGTCCTTAACCATTTCTCTCATGTTATTGTCTCCTGTACTCCCCAGTTTGTCACAGCTACTGGGTAGTGTGTCTGTATTAAATTTAGCATTGCATTTTAGCAAAGCTTCTGTGTCAAAGACAGGCTGGGAGGACTCATGCATGCCTTCCCAGCTGGTAGTGCAGTCTGTTAGTCCACCAGCTTTACCACTCAGTTCAGGACACACACCATGAAGCAATCCTCCCCCTATAATTGCCAGAAGACAGCAAAGACATTTTGAATTAGAATACATTCTTTTTTCTTCATTTAGTCAACAGAATGAAGAAATGAGTACAGCGGACAATACAGCCAAAGTATGACAAATCACAGGTTTCACGCACAACATGTTAAGCCTAAATTCAAAACGATTTGAAATGCGTGCACCTCTCAACCTGCTCACAAGTAATGCTCTTTTAATAACGTCTACTTTTCAGAGCAGAAGAAATGTGGAAAGTTAATAGCAATCTTCATTTGCTACAATTATTTTAGTATTAGATCTTCCAAGTCATATTTCTGATCCTTCCAAGATGATCTCACAAAATTGCCCTAGACCACATCTCTCTGCTCTAAGGTTGCGAGGTATGCAGTTTTGATACAAATGAGAGTGAGAATGTTGCAGACATACAATTTATTCTAGCCCAATGAGCTCATTAATCTTTACGGATTAGTTCAGGCAGTGGCAAACAGAAGTAATTAATCAGCAAAGGGAGAACACACAGGGTTATAGAAGGTTTACAAAAAATACATTGCACTGATTATTAGGTTTAGGTATGGAAACAAATTTCATGGGAACTGACTGTATATAGGATGGTGTGTGTTAGAGGTGATAAGTACCACATTATGGAATCAGAACGACATTCCATTTTCCAGGATACCTATGAAGTGAACTTCGCACTACTCTCTTACAGTGGTTCACAAGAAACCCCTGAAGAAGACTGGGTGGTGAAGGTGAACAGTCTACAGGAGTGCAGTGACTGTGAAACTATGCTGTGTGACCGTAGGATCTATGGATAAATTATTATTTGTGGACAGCATTGTAAAACAAAACAATTAGTTACAAATAGTTGCTGCAAACATCTTTACTTAATTAAAAAAATATGTATTTACCATTGAAAAGAGCAGCAGAAAATAGCTTACCAATGGCCGCTTGCACTTCTATAGGCTCCGAGTCCTGTGAAAATTCACTGAGTCCCGCTGCATTAACAGCTCTGACTCTGAAAATGTACTTCTCACCGTTGACGAGCCCATGGCAAATGAATCTAAACCAAACCAGTGAAGCAATACTTAGAAAGTATTATGAAAAAAATAAAAAACTTAAGGGGGGAAAGAAAGCATTTCTTCCATAAAATTTATTCTGGTTTCTGAAAACTGAGGATAAACCATGACCCCAGCCACTTAAATGAAGGTCAGAGAATGCAGAATGTATTCAAGCACCTCATTCACGAAACAAAGATAATGTCTAAAACCACATCTCTTCAGACATACCATTTACCAACACTCT
>NW_010510127.1:14702-62904 GCF_000687285.1 Phaethon lepturus
AGACTACATAAGTGTTTGTGTTACCAGAGGTCTACCTCCTGCTAGTATATACAATCCATACTTCCTAATGGAAACAATGCAAAAATCTCCAGAGATAAGATCTATATTTGCTTGTGGAATATATTCATGACATAAGTAAAAGACACCTGTAGCACAAGTTCCTGTAATTCACTTCCAGTTGCAACTGAAAAATTGCGCTGTTCAAGAAAATTATAGGGCATCGTACAAGAGCTAAAAAAAATGTCCAATTTTTTATTTCACTTTCTTGCTTCTATACATGACACAATAATCTAAGCCAGCAAAGAACCTTTATTAGAATAGTTTTTCTACTGGATTACCTAATGATTGCATAAAAAACCTCATAAATTTTCTCTGGTGTCCACACTGAGAACACAAAGTTTCCCAAGACAGGAATAATTTCTTTCAGAAAAATTGTGGTTTGGAAATGTAAACATTTTATTTAAAACATTTATTTTTTAATAGGTATTTTAAATGTATTTTATTTCATGTTTCTTTTATTTTGTTCTACTTCATAATGTCATGTCTTGCTCTAAAAATGATGACATCATGCAATGATGTACGAAGCACATGTAATGTGGAAAACAAAATGTATTTCAAAATAAAAATTTTAGTTTGGGAAAAAAAAAGGAATCAAAATTTTCAGACCAGAATTTTTCCCTACCCATTCTACCAGACTTTTCCAAATAATTTGCTTTCACCAGGATGTGTACAGAAAACAAATTTCAAAAGATCAAAATATACTGCATAATGCAAAACATGAGCTACAGCGAATGCTTTGAGATTGACTCAAACAGAAAAGTCAAGAGTTAACAGACAGCCTGTGCCTGACTGCGTCATACATTATATCGCATTGACTAAAATGCAGTGATAGGAACCTAACTAGTGTTGTTACATCACAATATGTAGTAACTCAGAACAATATTTTTATTTCTATGGAGAATAAAGATCATGTTTTGTATTTTAAAATAAGCAAACAGGACAAAACTTCGCCAACACATGATGTAACCACAATATGAATCATAGAAGTATATGTGAAAGTATATAATATTTGCACACACAGCTGTTGCAATATGAATGCACAGAAGAATACTTAAAGGAGATTGTTGTGCTCATTTTCAAGCCAGTGGGGTTTTAGGTACTTTTGATATACTAAGCATTCACAATTTTCTAAACAACAAAGTTGGTCCAAGAGTATTTAGCAGAGACTTACTTACCGTAATAAGGGTTGTCATGAATAGCAATTACAAATAAGCATAATCAGTCATAACAAGCAGGGACTGCTTCTGGATTGACATCAACCCACTTGAGATCAAGTTCTGCAGTTCTTCAGACTCTGAAGATCACATCCTTATTCAGACAAAACTGAATCTGATTTAGCTTGCAAAGTTTTAAATCCTGATTATTTTTTCTGACTAGAGACTGAGATTCATGTCAGTAGGAAATGTGACTTTATACCCAATATTTAAGTGTTCATTAATATCTTGACAATTGCAAATGAAAGAGCAGTTAGAAAGTAATATTGTTAGCATGATATAGTCCACATTTCCTCCTGACATTTTAGATATACAGTCCAGAAATGTTTACAGCAGTTTTCCAAAACAAAGGACTTTGATTCCAAACATTATGCAGTTTAGTTTTCCACATTTGTAACTTCAGTCATTCCTCACTGTACTGCTTTTCATCAAACTGATAGACTGTACAATAGCTGAAACCAGTGAGCTGCTTCTCTTATCTTCACTAGCAATGTCCACATTTCCTCCCCCTTGACTAATTGTTTGTAATATAAGGTTGATTATAAACTCCTTTTGGAAAAGACTTACAGTTTGAAAGATGTTTTTACAACTGCTTATAAACTTCACCTGCAAGAGGGATTCCAGCCTGCTGGCTACCACAGAGCAATTAACTCTACTACTACTAATGGCTGGAAAGAACATATACCCAGTAAGTCAAAAACTAGTGACAATAATTTCCATGTTTTAAATCCATTACCTTGTGCCTTTCACTGGATTGTTGTTGCATGGTTCCCAATGACCAGATCCAACTACACTTGACTCAATGTAGTACCCAACCAGCTCCTTAGCATCTGGGGGCTCTGTCCAAGTGACAACAACTGAGGTATCTGTATTCCTAGTTGGCATAATACGCCCAGGAGCTTTGGGAATATCTGTGGGAGAGAAACAGAAATAAAGTCGTGACCAGCCTGTCAAAATTTACAACTAAAATAAGAGTGACATTCTGTTCTTGATTATTTTAGCACAACTAATACAGATTTAACCTTCCAAAACTCCTCTGATTTCAAGCAAGTAATCTGACACAGCAGGACAGGACCAGTAGTTTCAAGCTTTTGGTGGTGAGGTTCCTCACGTCTCCAATGCCTATGGTTATGAGTATTTCCTTCAAATTAGATTTAGTTTATTCCCTTGTGCTGAACATCTGCACCAGACATGATTTGGAGCTTTCTAAAAAGGAAAATGTGTTAGGTGCACTGAAGGATTTTGTGCCGCCCACAGAATAAGTCAGAAACAAATGCCTGTGTTAAGTAGTAAAATGCATCTAAAGTGTTTTTCAAGAAGAGCTGTTTTACTCGTCTTAAAGAATGTAGTTCATGTGCATCAAACTGTTCTGAGAATTCAACCAATATGAAATAAACAGAGACAATCTTGGAACTGGATTCAAATCTGCATTGCCATTTGGAAACATTGCTAATGTAGACATAGCTACTGATGCTTTACTGTGGTGAACGTCTTGGCTTTTCTTCCAGTGGAAATAGTCTCTGCATTCATGTAAGTATTAAATTCTTCACTTTTGTTTAATTTGGCAAACGACAAAGGTTGAACTCTGCTGATGTCTGGGCTTATTTTCAATAAAGACTCTAAGTAAAACAAAACATTTTTGTACTTCCTTGAGTTTTCATTTTCTTTCACTATTTGCAGCCTCTGCAGTTCTTTGGCATTGCTATTTGCGGATTAATTCCCTTGGTTTGCATCTGCCATTTGACAACACATTAAAGGTTCAACAATCAAACCAAAATTATTTTAGCTAAAGGGTACTGAATTTAGGAGTCAGCTAAAGAGTAGCTGACTACTCTTCATACTTGAATTAGTTACTGGGCAGCTATCTGTCTTCAGACAAAACAATTACATCACAAACTGAAAAGATACCATGCAGGTAATTTACTACATATGACCACACACTTACCAAGTTTGTTGTCCACCACAGTGGCTTCAGTTGCTTCTGACGGTTCACCAATACCAGCTGAATTGCAACAGCGAACTCGGAAGCAGTAGGATTTGCCTTCAGCCAAATCAAAAACTGCAAAGCGAGGAGACTTCACAGGGATCTCGGTGTTCACCCTTTGCCAGTCCTCTGTGCCGGCAACACACTGCAGTCAAACCCAGAAACCGCATTTGGAATAAAAGTCTCTGAAAGCTGAGTGTCTAACCGACAAGATTTTCTACCCGGACCACTAAATGCTTGTCTGCTATGGAGAACAGAGAGTCATGTTCCTTTTTTGGGCCTTTCTACAGGATGAGCGTATTTCAAAGCTTATGAATCAGTCAGATGTCCACCTACTCCAGAAAATGTACATTATCAAAGCTAAACTCCTCTCCACTGCAAGGAAGCGATGTTGTTATTAACTGCATCCAATTCTGGACCATTTTCAAAATAAGTCCTGCAGACATTCAACATCATCCGAAGAACAAAACTCTAACATTACCACATTGCTTCTAGATGCTATTGTGCTAATCCTGAGAATGCTTTTGGGGTGGCTTCCAGAATTAATCAGGAAATTACCTATATTTTCCAGAAAAAAATTAACATGTGCAATTAATGTTTTTATTACTGTGGCTAGAAGCTCTACATACCATGATCATTTATAACATTATTATTAGTGATTAATTTTTCCCCATGATTTACATTAAGGATAATTTCAAGTAATAGTTCTGGTTGCTGAGGGATTTAAAATTCTTAGGAAAACATTATCTGACTATTTAACATTAGTGCTCAGTACTCAGCATACAACAAGTTATTAAAAAGCTTTCTTATATGGAAACTCAAAAATCATATATTCACCCTCTCCAAGTCTGTTGCTAAGTGAAACTCATTTGTTTAGATCAAATTTTGTAACAGAGATGAAAAACACATAATGAGAAGATACTTATGTCTCCCAGGATGACAACTCTAGACTGACAGGGAAAAGCATTGATAAAAAAGTTTGTGAGCCATGAGATACAAGTGAAAACGGTGATGGTGTGAAGAATTTTCTAGGCTAGCAGCCATGCAAAAAACATCTCAAAAAAGCAGGACACTGACATTAAAACTGATTTTGTTCTAGAAAAGAAATTTTTTTATGTTTGTTGAGTTGGTGAAGCAAATGGAAAGTTAATGTAGAAGATAAATATGAAAAGGCAACAGGAAGAGAAAATGCTGATGCCAAGAAACTCTTGCAGAATGCCTCCATCCAAAATGTTAATAATCTGTCCCACCAAACGAGTTTCATTTATACAGATTTTATTTTATATATATGTATATATTAATATATATTTATACACATATCATATATATAATTTACTTTTTTTTAAAAGCATGTGACTTTGCTCTGTGCTTTCTCATTATAGACGAAGTTTGTCAGGTTGTGTACTCCAGGTTTGGTCAATGACACAATTCATAAAAGGATATTACAGTGTGTGACACATTCTGCATCTACTTTCCTATTTCTCATCTTTCTTTTCTTCCTAGTTGATCTTAATCTACAGTAACATTTATCTTGATGAAGTTCTAGTCCTGGCCCTAGTTTGAAAGCCTCAGGTGGAAATTAAAGTTAACTAAAAGTCCAGAAGAGATGGCAAGACAAATGTGAGAGAGTACCACAACATGATTCTGATTTTGTCCAATTTTACCTTTTCCACAAAGTACATGATACCCTCATGGCCCCGCTGTCCAGGAGGTTTCCAGCTAAGCACAACATAGTTCTTGGTGGCTTCAATAACTTGGAGGTCTGTAGGTGGACCAGGAACAACACCCTCTGAAGAACAGGGGAGAAGAATAGGAAAGGGAATTGGGATTTAATTCCTTCATATTTGTATCAGAATTAGTGCCATAATTAAAATATAGAAGTATTAATATAACTTAGCACCTGATTTTTTTTTAAATGTAGAGTTAAAAGTCTTCTAAATATTTAAATGTCCTTCTTTTAACTCTAATCATGTTTATTTGTTAGGTGCTGAATAATGAAACCTCACCTTAACCAAGTTGGGAGTTATTCAAGGTCAAGTGACTCTCAGAACAACGAACTTTGGGTGTGTGCCAAAGTCCACTGAACCCACTGGGAGTTTTCGTAATTACTCACCCAGCTTCACATTGGACTTTTGTAAGCAAAAGGGATGTGTTTACCTGCAGGTTCTTCCTCAGTGACAATAATCTGTCCAGTCCAGGGAGCAGAAGGGTGACCTGAAATAAATGTCAGAGGTGTCACAGAAATGGGAGACTTCAGGAACTTTAGAAGTAATGAGAAAACTTGCTCTTTTGTAGTTCAAAACTAACATTTGCAAGATTCACGTGAGCTCCGTTTTTGGTTACTGCTGTGACTGTTGCTCATGTAGCAAGCTAGTAACCCAAGCTAGTTGTAGGCTGACCAGCTTGAATATTGACAGCAGCTCAGCAATCAATATAGCTAGAAAATTTAATCCACTGAAACATGCATTCCCTCCTGAAACGTCACTAAAGTCACCTAGGTGACAAGCAGAGGTATTTGGCTCACTCAGCTCGTCGTTTTCAGAGAATTAACTGTGTTATTTTCCATAGTCTATTCATTTGGGTTAACAGCTCACTGATTAGAGGAACAGCCAAATTCCTGCAGGCTGCTTTTTGTCTCTTTTTAACCACTTTCCCTCACAGTACCAGCTTTCAAATCATGGGTCACAGTCACAAAACAGAAATGGCTCAGCCTGACTCAACATACCCACTTGATATGATTTAGGTGGCTCTCTCAGCGCCTCTACGTTAGCACGTTATTGTAGTTATAGCATTCAGCCATCAGCCAGGTCAATGCAATTTCAGAGATTATTTTTTGCAAATGCTGTTCTCCACCTCCAGGTGTGTTACCTTATGTTGGCTGATCTGGTTTGGAGACGTGAGCAGAGAGGGAGCGGGTGGGGAGAAAAGAGGATCATGAGGGACGAGAGGAAGAGATACAACGGGAACAGGCCACCGAGACCAGACTTCATCTCCTGAGACAGCTTCCACACTTCCCAGTGAAAAGAAGAGGCCTCCTCCAGGCTTCAGCTTTCACATGTCTGTCTGAGCACAATGTTTCCTGGCAGTGCCAAACCTCCTTCCTCTGGCCTTCTGGTTTTATTTTGAATGGGAACCTGGATCATCTGACTGCAGTCTGTAGCTTGCAGCATTATATATAAGCTGGGACCGTGAGAGCCCTGTAGCTTTGCATACAATATCCCTTCACACTGGGCCATTTCAAATAGTAAAACTTCAGAAAAAAGCAGAAATAATTGGATTTTAGGCATATGATTTTGGCATGTGGGTAGAGAGGGGGATTTTGAAGCAAACTTCAGTTAAAATCCTCAGCAAAGCCTTTTTGTCTAGGGCATTTCCAGGCCTCAGGAAACGTATCCTTGGCTTGGAAAACATTAACTTTAAAACAGAGAGCTTAGAATCTTTTGGGCTACCCTGGTATTGTGCTGAAGTTACTGCAAGACTTTGACCATCACATGAACACAGAACCGGCCACCCTTGCCTCTGGCACCGAGAGAGACTACGCACAGGATCTGATCAGCATTTTTGTTGGCTGAACAACAGCAAGTCTGTTCGGGCAATTAGCCAAAGCCGTCTGAGCAGATAGAGCACCTTGTGCAGAGACCACCGAGATGATTTCTGCTTGGCAAAGCGGTCTCCAAAGGATATTTTGTTTTTGCATTGCTCCCTCTAGTGGGATTTCGAAGGCTTACGTGTAGGTAACCAGACTCTTTTTTGACCGAGTTGTGACTTCTTAAACCTCTCAGGCAACCTGCAGAAAGCACAGCTTACCTCTAAGCCTGGCTCTGTCAGCAGGGTCCAGAGCAGCCACGGGCTCTGACACTCGGGATGGGCGGCTAATGCCGGCTTTGTTCACAGCTCGGACTCGGAAAACGTAGGAGCGGCCTTCGATCAGACCAGTGACGGGAAAACGAGCAAACTTCACGGGAGTCTCATTGCACTGGGTCCAGTGGGTGGTGCCAACCTCACACCTGAAAATACAAACAGCAAGAGCAGTGCTGGGAAGGGGGGGAAAAATGCGAAGTCGGGGCACTCACCCCCCTTTACAGCTTCACCATCTGTTCGCGTTCACCGGCTGGACCATACCAGTTTCCTCAGCAGCGTTATATACTGGTGACATCAAAGCAGCTGCACCAAGGCGTCAGGGCTGAAGTACTGTCTGGGCACGCACTAAATCCCCCACAGCTGCGCTCCTTCTTTCCTGAACGGAGGAAGGGACACCAGCAGGACTCACTTCGCTGTTTAAGCCCTGCAAAGTATGCTGCAGGATGCCTAGGGAGTGTCAGATTTAGCATGCTTGAAGGGACGTGAAATACATGTATCCTCTGCAGTTGCCAGAAGGCAACGAGTTCATCTGTCATGCACAGTGCTCCACTGTACATCCCGCAAAACGATGGGCTTCATGGGGCATGGAGGCCTCCGTCGTGAGTTCTGTGACCAGCCCCGCGTACAGTTGGCTGTGAACGGGGTTGGAGTTGGGCTCTTGGCCGGACCCTTGCTGCAAACGCCGCTGGGGCTGCCAAGGGAGCCTGCGGTGCAGTGGCTGCAGTCACGGCCACGACAAGACCCGGCAGGGTGGTGTCGGTCCCATCGCTGCTAAGCCTCGCACCTTGGCAGGAGGATGGTTTCTGGCAGAAGAAAAGAGATAACCCGCAGCAGGGAGGGACCGCAGTGACTTTGTCTCAGGGAGCCAGGAGGAGCCTGTGGGGATGGCTTCCCAGATTCCAGCAACATGGTTGACAGGAACATGAACTAGCAACTGGGAAAGACTTTTTATTGGTGCTGAGATATCTGCCAACGCAGATGTTACAGTGCCTACCCAGATCCTGTGGTACACGTGAGCATCTCTTCTGGGAATTGTTACCTCTCACTCGGGGTGGTTTTGTGGTTCTTGTTTCTGCTTGGGGTGAAGGATGCCCAAGCTTCACCTCCAACGTTAGCACAAACCAGTGCTGCTGCCTTGGGTGACCTGCTCACTCAAGTATTCAGGCAGATAGGGGCTACCCTGGCTGAATATTTGGGTGCCCAAATACCTTCGGTGGGATCAAATACTGGAGAGCAGTAACAAAGCTTTGAACTTGGGAGCAAATGTAGAATAAAGGAGGTGAACACATGAGAAAAAGGAAAATGCCATTTGTCTTGCAGTTACTCTCAGTGCTAACATCCCTCAGTAGCCTAGTTTTAAAATGAGACATTATTTTTCAGAGCTTAGTCCTGCCTTCTGTTTAGGATTTTTCAATGAATGTTAAAGAGCTGTAACTCAGATCTAGCACTACCTAGTTACAGCAGCAACTGACACTCATAAGTTATCAAACCAGTAAAATTATATTCAAATTAAATGTACTGACATTAGATTTGTTTTACAAAGTAATGCCCTCCTTTTATACATATATAATTTATGTATATACAATGGCATAATATAGTGAGATACTTACAAAATATAAGTTTGGGATTTTTTTACATGCATCTGAATATGCTTACAGGAACTCCATGTTACTGATGATGTATTCTGTTACCGAAATTCAAACAAATATTACCAGCTCTGCAGATCGTTGCAAGTCTCCAAATACTGACTGGATTTCCTAAATCCTGAGCCTCTGCAGTCTTGCCACTGTGTGATGCATTCAGTTTTCATATTTTGAAAAAATATTTCCAACTATTATTGTTCCAGAGAAAAACACATACATATAATCTACATATGACCTACATATGAACAACAGCGCATAAAAGAAATGCAAGTCCCTTTGAGATAATATATAAAATAACAAGTGACCATTTTATCTCATGCTTTTAAATGTGCTTCTAGGTTTTTGAGTTAGAATGCGCAGAAAAATGAATTCTCCAGTCCAGCGTGCTCACTGACCTGTCAATGAAATATCCGAGAATGGAGTTTCCTCCATCGACAGCGGGCTGCTTCCAGGAGACAATGACATAATCTTTGTTGGCATCTAAGCACTGCACGTCCAGTGGTGCGCCAGGGGCTCCGGGGATTTCAGCATCAGCATCTATGAGGATGGAGACATATGTTTCCAGATGTGAACCACAGTTCTTTCCCAGTTATTAATCTTTAGGACTAAACTCTGTTCCTACTGAGACAAAAAAAGGAAGTTCCACCACTGGCTTCAAAAAGTATTTGGTTTTATATCGCCAGTGTTTTTCTAGGTTTTGGGTTTCCGTTTGTCACATTTAAAAATGCTTAGTATGTTACAGCATACTGTAAATGTAATTCACCTAGGCATTTTAAATAAAATTACTAATATGCATTCTGGTTAGGTAGCTGCCAGAGACACAGCTGAACTAAAAACTTGGCAGACTATATATTTACCTGCTATTCTACATAAGACAAGAGACTGATATCTTGCCTTACAGCCAGGCAATAGCTCAATCAAAAGCATTCACCCATTGGGTATACAACACTGAATTAAATTTCTTATCACCACACAGAATCCTTCATTGTTTGGTTTTGGTTAGCTATGAACCATAAAGGTATTAAAACCTTTTGAACTTTAATTATATTACACATACGTTATTATTGTGGAATATAATTTATCACAGAATTCTGTGATTCTGTGATATAACCTTCATAAGGATGAGCATATTGTTCCTTTCAAGTGTTTATCAAAAATCTGGGACTGCTGGTGTCAAAGGGCCTTGACTTCAGCATCTGGACATATCTAAAGCTTTAAAACACAGAGCACAGTGCTGGGAATTTTGCTGTTTACACAGAGTCTGATTTCTGAGATGGGGTAATTTTCACGTAGAGAAAAATAACCTTTGCAGGAAGATTGTATGAAAGACTTTCAAAAAAGAGAGGTTGTTTCTCTGCAGAATAACATCAATTTGTAAAATTACATGTAGCATTTTTCAAGCCCACTACTTCAAAAGAAGACCTGCCTTAGACAATAAAGATGTATATACCTGAAGAAAAAAATATTTTGCTAATAAATGTTATTCATACATTCCATCTAAACCCCAGACTTCTTTAAAAGGTTTGATGTTTCAAGGCACTACAGGATTTTGTATTACAATATACAGTAATCCCTATTTTTTATGCTTTTGGCTTTCAGAAAAAAAATGCCTTATAAGAGTATTTAGCATGCTTCGTTAAGTAAAACAGTAGTCTCCAGGAAAAAAAAAAAAACACACACTTTATACTGTGTCTTCTCTTATAGGCAGAGTAGCATCACATGGAGCTTTTGAAGCTGCGCCAAACTTACTCAGTCCAGGTTCTAATTACAGCTAACTCAATGCATTTTTAAAACAATAATGTACAGAGTAAGCAATCCAGTTAATATAACAAAATAACATTAAAAGTAATAACAATATGTCTACAGGTACAAAAGGTTTTAATTGCCCATATTTGCCACTTGACGGAACATGAGACACCACGTTTTTTTTCCAAGGCAAACTGGGAAGTAGCTGGGAGAGCCGGCACTGCTGATCAGCCCCAGCAAGGCTACGATTTCGTCCCTGACGGCTTGCTGGCAAATGCTGACCCGTACCTGCAGCAGAAGGGTCACACACGCTCTCTAAGCCCGTCTAAAGACCTGATGTTGTGAGCCTGAGCAGCGCATTGCTCACTTCCACGGATACACAGGGGTTTCTACCTGTGACACAGAAAGACAACTGCTCGTGCTATACAACACGTATAGCAAATTTGCCTACAATTTAGGAGGAGCAGTGAATATACTAGCCTACTGAGACTGTGGGCACCATTTAAGTAGGAATATAGAATATGATTAATCTAATTAGGATTTGTCAAACACACCAATTGGCTAGAAAGATACTCTGATGAAAGGGCTAGTGGGTTCACAGTCAGGACATACCTGCGTTGCTAGATGTAACAGGAACGAGGGCGATTATTTATATGGCAGCACAATTTCATACAAAGCAAGAAAGACAAGTTCTATTCCTTGTCACAGATGCTCATTTCTGTAGACTCTTTTTTCAGGTGATGAAAGCATCTGCTTCAGTCATATTTTTTGAGCAGGCTGTTATCTCACACAGCTCTGCTGAACTTGGCAACACGGTGCCATTCTGGGCACGGTCTCAGAGCCAAGAATTTCCAGAGCCTTTTGAATTAGCATTACATACTTCAGCTGCTTTTAGCAGCTGGAACAGATATAGGATCAGCACGTAACCTGATAACCATGACTCCTTTTAAATAAATATTTCCCTAGTAGAAAATCAAGGAAGACTTTCATGGTACAAGCAAAAAACACTCAGAGAATTAACATTTTAATTCTACATTTCAGTTACAAAGTCAGCTTTGCTGCTTTACTTTGCAGAATCACAGAACAGCTGAGATTGGTAGACAACTCCAGAAATTGTGTAGTCCAACCCCTGGCTCAAAGCAGGATCAGCTAAAGCTGGTTGCCTAGGACCATGTTGAATCTGGTTTTGGGTATATCCAAGGATGGAAACTCCACAGCCTGTCTGGTTAATGTGTTCTAGTGTTCCACCACCCTTACAGTAAAAAAAGTGCTTTCTTATGGTTAAATGGGCTTTCCTGTATTTTAATTTGTGTCCATTGCCTCTTGTCCTGGCACCGGGTACCACTGAAAAGAGCCTGGCTCTGTCTTCTTTACTCCTCTCCATCAGGTATTTGTACCCATGGATAAATTCCCCCTAAGTCCTCTCTTCAGCCCTCAGGCTGAACAGCTCCACCTCTCGCACCCTTTCCTCATATGAGAGATGCTCCAAGTCTTTAATCATCTTCACAGCCCTTCACTAAACTCCAGTGAGTCCATGTCTCTCTTGTACTAGGAAGCCCAGGACAGGACCCAGCATTCCAGATGAGTCTCACCAGTGCTGAGCAGAGAGGAAGGACCACTTCCTCAACCTGCTGGCAATGTTCTTCCTAATGCAGCCCAGGATGCCTCTGTCCTTCTTTGTGACAAGTGCACATTGCTGTCTCATGTTCACCTTGGTGTCCACCAGGACCCCCAGGGTCTTTTCTGAAAATTGGCTTTTCAGCCAGTCAGCCCCCAGTCTGTACTGGTGCATGAGGTTATTCTTCCCCAGGTGTAGACCTTTGCATTTCTCTTCCACTGTATTTTTTCCTGCATTGTGCGTTGGAGAGAACCCCTCAAATAGTGCACAAAATCTGGATCAAAACAGTGGAGTTTAGCTAGCAGTAAAACGGTTACAAAAATACATTTTTAAGTTATTATGTAGATTTTTCCTCTTTATGGCTTATGTTCAGTACTCTTCTGAGGCTGAAATTGAGAGAGAGTAGTGAAGTTACATCAATACCCTAAATTTCCTCCTCAGAATGCCAATGTGGTTTAGAAGTCTTCTAGCACATGACACCAAAGCTTGAGGCACGTGTTCAATTTTTCCAAAGATAACAGTTGGAAGCTATATTGAATCTATTAACAGAAAATAATTATTCTCTTTTTTATTGGAAAAAAAGGACCTAAAATGGCTGAGACTGATTTTGCCAGCCTTTTCCTAATTTCTCTAGCGAGTTTCGTTCACGAGACAATATCCTACCTCGAACAAAGACATAACTGCTGTACTCTTCATAGTAGTCTCCCATCACCACTCGTAGAGTGTAAAGACCTTCATCTTCCTTGTTTGCATGAGTCAGTGTTAACGAAGCTCGCTCCCCACTCCAGTGCATCTGGACCCATTTGGATGGTGTAATAAGAACACCTAGAAATTAGAGAATTTCATGATGAGAACTAGTTGGATCTACTGAGGAATAGATTCTGAATATGGGGAATAGATATATTGGAAATACACAAGAAACCATTCTTACTATGCAAGTTTCAGTCTGCAGAGACGATCATAAATTATAGCTAATTCTGCTGTCATGCCAATTTTGTTTTCATTTTCAAAGTGTAACTTTTTTATCAGCTGTTGCATAACACATTTGTGCAACTACTTAAGAAAAGTTTTGGCATATAAATAAATAGTAAAAGCTATGTGGGCTATGTAGATGGACCACATAAATGTTGGAGCTGATTTAAATGCTTCTAATTTAAATTTTGCTTTAAGACAGAAAAAATCCCTAGAAAACATTTTTACATTGCTTTGTCTGTTTTCTAACTGGTTCCACTTCAAAATGCTAAATTTTGAAAAACTTTTAATTGAAAAAGAGAAAATACTAGTTTAGAAATCTGAGAAAGTGATGACCAAACCTTAACACTCACACATGCCGAAATAAGCAAAGATTTACATGAAAGAAGTTTATATTTCTTCTTGTCAAATATTCTCACCATTTCTGTACCATTCGATGTCTGGTTTGAAGCGCTTGATATCAGGACAGATGACAACTGTGCATCCCAGACTCATTGTCTCGCCTTCTCTCCCAAAGGCTACATCAAACTTGTCGACAAAGCTGATTTCAAACCTGGAAGCATAGCCATGAGGGGTAACGCCAACTGTATAAGGGAAAAAAAATACAGCTGTTTATTTTATTTTTTCCTACCTTTTGTCATGAGACTAGTAAGCAAAACTACACAATGATTATGAATACAGGTAAAGTTTAAGTTATAAATAGAAGCAATATATATTTAGCAATCTTATTCAGAGGTAATTGCAGTGTCAAATAATCCAAGCCCTTCTTACTATCACAGAGAATCAACTATTTATTTATTCATACAACCCCAGTTCTTACAGCTAGTTCACTTTATCAGGGAGAGGCTCCTGCAGAATTTCATTCCATAATTTCCAAAATTTCAGATCCAGCATTTCATCATTTTACCATAAGGTTTGTTTTATAACTTAAACAGACTTCTATTTATGATTAATGATTTGTTCAGGTCAAGTACCTTTAGCATATATGGCTCTTTTCTTTCCCTGTTTTAACTCTTTGCTTCATCTCAGGGCAGTCATGCATCCACTCAACCTTCATTTTTATAAGCGAAATAAGCCTTTTGGGGGGGCTCTTAATATAAAATGAGCTCTCCATTCCCCTGGCATTCAAGTAGCCCGTTTCTGTAGTTGCTCCTGAATTTACCTTTTCTGATGCTGTGTGACCTGAGTTATGCAGTATTCCAGACAGAATATCCTAAGTGCCTTACACTTGTGTTGCAAGTACATGGCACAGGGGCTTCCATGTTTCTTTAGAAAACAGCTCAGCTGATAAAACTTAGTGTCACATTTTCCTTTTCCCCAACTGTCCTACACTGGTAGCTCACAGTCTTCCTGTGATCAATGAACATATGCAAGTCGTCGTCTTCCTTTCCCATTCCCACGGGATAAAACCTAAATTATATCGGAAACTCATGGCCTTGCACTTTGTAATCTAGTAGATAATCTTGTTTCTATTATTTCAGAGCTTCGGTATATGAATAGCATCTAGTATGCTTTAGCAGAGTATCGCTGATTCTATTTGTGCTGCTACAATAAAAGAAATGTCCATAAGTCTCATCTGTCAAGGCTTCCATGCACAGGAGCCCTACAGCACTTCACACACGGCATACGTGGGTGGATTGTCTTAACATTTCTCATCATGGAAGTATCTATACAATACTGTAAATCACTTCAAAATGGGAGGGTCTCAGGTAAAACAAACTGCAATTTTTACCCTGATATATCCAAAATATTCAAATTGCATCCTAGCTATTTGATCCTTTCTATGCATTTTCGTCACACCTGGAATTGCACAGCAGCAGACAAGAACGATGGAGTCAACTACTCTGCTTATGCACATGCACGCTCTAGCTTTTTTGCAGACCATGTTTTACATACTGCAAGAGATGAAGTCTCTCCCTCTGACAGATTTTATTCCACGGGCAATATTAAAAGCATGTTTCTTATATAAGCAAATAGCCATAGACCCAGAAGGCAACGCTATTTTCCCCTACGGGTGAGGCTGACACCATCTGAAACTGCAGAGCTCCGTATCTTTATAAATCAGACCTTCTTCCTTTTTAAATAATGTTACAAAATATTCTGCTTAGTCATTTGTCATGATGTCACAACTGTAAATGGATGTATCAAACAAACATATATTGCAACTTACAACCCAGAGGCATGGAAGAAGTTCCAGCATGTAAAAGACTTGCATCAATTTCTCCTTTGTACCCTACACAGAAAAAGAGCAACTCCAGTCACTATCACCAAGAGGTAAAGGCTCTCTGAGCCACAGATATGAACTTGGTAATGTGCATCTTAAAAAAAAAAGAAAACAAACAAAGGAAATATTTTGCAAACCTACTCTTTACCACCAGGGAAGCATAAGCTGAAATTTCTCCTTTAACATTCATAGCAGAGGCCCGATACTGAGCAATGTCGTCAAAATCGCATCTAAAATGATAGAAATCATTAGGCATGGCATCCGTTTACGCCTTGGCATACCCTCTCCTATGTTTTAGATCAAAAAAACCCTCAGAAACCTGCAAAAAAATCTATAAACAAGAAAAAGGTTGGGAGACAGACACACTGGATGCTGGACTGATTGTAGCCATTAAGTTTTTCTGAGTGTTAAAAATCCAGTGTTTGGAATACATGCCTCTTTTCAAACATCACTTGCAGATTTGAAATTGAGAATACAATGGAAGCAGGGAAAACTATCTGGTAATATTTAGCTAAATTATCTCTAAGTTATCTCTAATTTACTGTCTCCTATGGAGAGATGCCTAATGTGGAAGCTGTAGAAATGGCAAATATCAGAAAATATTTTCAAAGGGCACCTACCAGTATCTAAATTGTCAAATCGAGAATGTTGCTGATTGTCAAATTAGATGGTTAGGTCCCATGTTTTCAATGTTTTTTAAATACAAAATTACTGCAAAAATTTCTCATTTGGAGGATGAGTACTATTAAAGATCTTTCTTGTGTGTAAGTGAGGACATCTCATTTCCATTCCGCATTCCAGTAAGAGCTAGGAGCTTTGCTATATTTGAAAAACAGTTAACACATATTTTTACACTGAACTAGATTTTTCTCATGTTTAACTGTACTCATGCCTCAGACAAATGGAAAAAGTAATCACAAATGTCCCACATGTTTCTGATTCAGCCATAAATAGAATAATAATCCAGATAAATTACTCACTTAGGTAAATTGCATATCCTCTCCTGAGGAAAAACAGAACCACTTCAACATTTAGTATATAGCGTTCACTTCAGCTCTACAAACTTGATCTCTCTTATATCCCCGAGACATTATGTTCACATTTTGCAGGTCTCAATCTATAGCAACATTTCATCTTAAACTATTTGTTAAAATATATAGTATTCCCTTACGTGCTAATCTCCAGTGAGTGCAGCCCATATCGACTTTCAATTATATACTTGCCAGGGTGAGTCTGTACATTGATGGGCACGTTGTTTTTGTACCTATGGAGCAGCAATGAAACAGTATGTCACAAATGGAAGCATATAATCATATACTTTTAAAGGTCAAGTGCTTGGTGTTTGAAACAGAACATCAGTTTCTGCACGTTTCTCCTAAATCAACTGTAGTCTAATTACCTGGAAAGACATTATTAAGAGAAGCTTAGCCTCTCTTTCTCTTTGACTTGCCCCAGGTGAATGTTATTTTTTAATTAAAAGGAGAAAATAGTATTGAATAGGGTGAAAACCAACGGTTTTATTCAATATCTTTATTGATGGTCTGGATGAGGGAATTGAGTTTGTAGATGACACCAAGTTGGGTGGAAGTGTTGATCTGCTCGAGGGCAGGAGGGCTCTGCAGAGGGATCTGGACAGGCTGGATCGATGGGCTGAGGTTACTTGTATGAGGTTCAATAAGGCCAAGTGCTGGGTCCTGCACTTGGGTCACAACAACCCCATGCAACGCTACAGGCTTGGGGAGGAGTGGCTGGAGAGCTGCCCGGCGGAAAGGGACCTGGGGGTGCTGGCTGACAGCCGGCTGAACATGAGCCGGCAGTGTGCCCAGGTGGCCAAGAAGGCCAACAGTGTCCTGGCCTGTATCAGCACTAGTGTGGCCAGCAGGAGTAGGGAAGTGATTGTGCCCCTGTACTCGGCACTGGTGAGGCCGCACCTCGAATCCTGTGTTCAGTTTTGGGCCCCTCACTACAAGAAGGTTGTTGAGGTGCTGGAGCGTGTCCAGAGAAGGGCAACGAAGCTGGTGAGGGGTCTGGAGAACAAGTCTTATGAGGAGCGGCTGAGGGAACTGGGGAAGAACTCTCCTCCTGGAGAAGAGGAGGCTGAGAGGAGACCTTATTGCTCTCTACAACTACCTGAAAGGGGATTGTGGTGAGGTGGGTGTTGGTCTCTTCTCCCAAGTAACCAGCGATAGGACAACAGGAAATGGCCTCAAGTTGCACCAGGGGAGGTTTAGATTGGATATTAGGAAAAATTTCTTCACCGAGAGGGTGGTCAGGCATTGGAACAGGCTGCCCAGGGAGGTGGTGGAGTCGCCATCTCTGGAAGTGTTCAAGAAACGTGTGGATGTGGTGCTTCAGGACATGGTTTAGGGAACATGGTGGCACTGGATTAATGGTTGGACTTGATGATCTTGAAGGTCCTTTCCAACCTTAGTGATTCTGTGATTATATTACCATGAATTTCACATTACTGCTTGCAAGGGAATCGAGGATTCACATGAGCAACATCTCAGAGTTTTGTGAATTACAAACAATGAAAATTCTGTAGCATCCTTATCTTATCTACTAGGTATTGTACACATTTTGTTTGGTTTGCATATTTGATCTACTTTTAAAACCAACACATTCACAAAAATGTCAGGTAGAAAAATAACTTTTTTTTACTTGCATAGCTAGGTTGGCAGAAGCCCTGATGCAGGCTAGGGTTACAGTGGTTAAAAAAATTTGTCTTGATGGTAAAATGCATTGCAGCGAGGGATCTGGCAAAAGCTGTACTACTAAAAACTTCTCTGCCATTACAAGTATACACTACAGGTGGGTTTTTTTGGTACAGGTATATCTTCAGGTAGGAAAAGTTTACTGTTCAAAATTTCCAGTAAGTAATTTGAAGGAATGAACCAGTACTACTCAGTCGTGAGCTGGCACTGCTAATTTCAGAATTTATATAAACAGCTTGAGACTCGAGAGCTCAGTGGTTCATGGTGGATCCTTCCTCTCCAATCATGCATAAAAAGTCACTCATTCTAGACAATACATGGTGTAAACAAGAAAATGTTCAAGTGAATCCTGTCTTAAGTGAACGCTATTAATATGGAACAAATTGGCAATAGGAGTCTAATAAAATTAAACACTGAATTGTGTTCAGTACATTTGGGGTTGGTATGAGGTCTATAAAGAAAGAGCATTCCCTAAGATGATGTCCTCCTTTAGCATAGCTTTCCCTGTGTTCCGTAAGGTGTTGTACATAAGGGAAGTGGAAATATGAATGATGATAGATAAAAGTATCTTTATCTCTTACTTCGATGTAGCATAAACAAACCTTTCTCTTCATAAGTCATAACAGTTATCCATCCAAAAAGCTTTGCTTCTTCATTTCAGATTTTAAAGGTCAGTTTTTCTCATGATTTTCAATCAGGAAAGGGAACTGCTCTGCTGTCAGTGACATGCCCCACTTCACCAAACAAGTCAGTAATAAGCTATTTTATTTTTACCAAGAATATTACTAGTTTAATATGTCTCAAGATGAAGCTATATCTGCAATAAATCTGAAAATTGCCTTTCAACAATTTCAGTATTGTGGAATAAAGAATATTTCCCTGGCTACAAATACTTGGGCACAGTATTACACTGGGATTTTTCCAAGTGCCAAAGTGAGTGAGGATCATAAACCCTAACGCTTTTCATCCTGATCTTCCCCTCAGCAAGTTGTCTATGAAAAAAGACTCAATGCAGGGCAGTACCCTCTATTCCAGACTTCAAATAGTTGCAGAGATGCTTGACATCATTACAGGTCTCCTACTGCATTATCCTGACTTACAGCAAAGAATAACACATGGGTAAATGTGTAAGTAAATTCATTTGCCACTGCTCTTCACCTCATCCGTGCAATGGTGCCCCTCAGACTGATCTGCATGGGAACATCTCAACATCTTTATATTCCATGTACTGTGTCAAACAGTTTAGAAAATAGAATAATGCCATCGGCTCCTAATATTTTCCAGAGAATATGAAATCCTGTGAAACAGGATTTGACTCCATAATGTCTTAAACTTTTCCCCAAAGGGTGACCCTTGGATCCCATTGGCAGCGAGGGCATTCAGTAGCATGTGGTGCTGTACAGAAACAAGCGGAGTCAGGCAGCAGTGAGAAGACTTCCACTTCTCATCTTCATTATCAGGTTAGTAAAAAATAATTGATTGAATTTGCACGTATTTATATTCCTCTATGGAAAGAATAGGGCTCATGTTAGAAGGACCACTTGTTATTTCTGGAAACACAAATTCCAGAATAGCCGAGTCATTAGCTAATGTTGGACTGCAACCTCCCACTGTCATTATGCACTGATAGTTCATGCTTTCTGCTACTGGTTTCAAATGTCCTGGGTTTTCCATATGCTTTTTCCAAGGGAGTCAGAACAGCTGCATCACACAGTATGGTTTTCTTTAGAGAAAGTTCATGAAGCTTTATAATTTATCATGCACAGCATGAAAAGGTCTTCACTGCTTATACAAGGAATGACTGTTTAGAATAGACGACTGACATTTCATTAGAAATGCTGAATGAAAGCTGACAGATCCAGGTCAGCACTGTTCTGTGTCTCTGAGCAAAGACACCCGCTGAAATGGCTGTGAACTCTTTTTTTCCATTAGTAGCCCGTGGCAAACTGAAATCCCTTTGGAATTCAAATGCAGTGTAAAATGATGTATTAATTTCCACCATCCACATTTAGCACTTCGATGAAAGGCTGTTTCACAGTGAGAGCAAAGGCAGACAGCTGAAGGCTTGGTTTAACCGTGTCAGGTTTTTGGAATAAGGTGAATCTTAACCAAAGTTAAAATGGCCCAGCTCTCCTGTTCTTGGTTAGGATTCAGATTATGGAGCTGGATTACAGCCATGAGCATAGCTGACCGTTCCTTCTGTCCAGCTGAGACCAGACCCAAAGGTTTTGTCTGGAATACTCTCTAGAAAGAATGTCAAAACTGGGCGTTCGCAGCTCTTACACCATAGGAAAAATGTGTCTGTGCAGAGCCTGGCTGTTGGTTGTCATAGTCTAAGAAGAGAGATCAAGAGACTTCATGGGCATCAGCTCTGGCCTATTAATGTACCTCTTAGTAACACTTTTTATCTAGCCCTGAGATTAAGGTTTTTAAGACCTAAATAAACACAGAGTCCATTAAGCAATTCAAGTAGTAAATTGCAAAATGAGTATTACTTGACATAATGATATAGTCAATGTTTTCTGTTGTCTCCACAAATAGAATCTCCATGGGACTCATTCCTAATTAATGCTTAATGCTGAACACAGGCTTACTCTGTTCATTTTATAAAGACATTCATACATTTTATATACACATTCTAGAAGAATCTTTTAAATTAAATAATGAGGATCAAGTCTCATTTTATATTTGAAAAAAAGTTATTTCCTATTATCTTAACAGCTTGATGGTATCTCTGTAGCATGAAACAGCTAAGAAAGATCAGCTCAATACATGGTGAGACAGTAAAGCTTCACAAGCCATTGTTAATTAAGCTAAATTGGAAAGCTTCCAATAGACTCCAAAGCTTTCAGAAGTTTTGGATGGTCCTGGATCTGTTGGCAGTCTTTGACTTCAAATAATTATGATGTGTCTGCTATGAACAACCTGCATCATGAGATTTCAATTCCATGGAGATTCCAGGACTACAACTGCTCAGCAGCCAAGCAGCCAGTTCTTAACCAAACCATGCTTTAATGCTTCAGGGACATTAATGGCATTTGAAGGCTAAACAGAAGTATTTGGAAAACATTCTTTTAAGGGTAGTACTGGTGGTAAATTAAATTGCTATTTTTCGTTCATCAGGAGGCAGAAAGAATATGTTGGATGTCTCTGTACAAAAAAAACCCAACCCAACAACCTATGTATTCTTATGGTTGTTACACAAAGAATTATTTTGCCTTTTAATATTTTGCTTTCTTTTTGTACCAGGTGACTTGAAAGGTGTTTGACAGGCCTCTCTGTGCCTGATTTTTTTGTTGAACATATATCTTTCCTGAAAAAATGCCACATTCAGTGAGATGACTTCAGATATTGGTTATGTGGTGACTTTCAGTGATAGATACAACTTACCATGTAACACGGGGTGCTGGCCAGCCAGCCACAGAACAATGAAATTTGACATTTTGCTTTTCCCAGATTGTGTGAGAACGAGGCTCGATAATAAACTCAGGAGCATGTAAAAGTTTATCTTGATTCAACTTTTTGTGGAAGGCCTGAGTATCTTCTAGCTGGAAAAGAAACATTTAATTATAAATTCCAGCAGTTAAGTGCAAATTATTAATACGCAAAAAGCATTTTTTTAAGACCAGTAAAAAAATATGCAATTTTTATTTAAAAATCCAAAGAGACATACTTCATGTATTTATCCCACCTGGACACAGAAAACAAAGTTGTCATCTTCAAGAAGGTCTTCCAAAATAGCTAGATTTAATTTTACATTTTTTTTTTCCCTTAAAACTATTCTAAGTAAAATAATTCTCCACATTTAGGTTTTTTTTTTTTAAATACATAGTGAAAGGTGAGAAATAGGTCTGAAACTGAGATCTCTTCTGTACTTTTGCTCTAATGAAAGATCATGTATGCTAGATCACCTCTGACAGACCCGCTCTCAAACCTTTCTTGCCAATGGGATCTTTCATGCTCCTGGGTTAACTGTTTCAACTGCTCGGCTATCCACAGTGCTGGGAAAAATTCCTTAATATACTATAAATCTTGCTTCCTGCAAACTAAACTATTTATTTTCTGCCATAACTTTCACATATGTGGAGAATTACAGTTCCCTGTATTAAGGTTATTAGTAGAAGACAGCTTTCATAATCCTCTCAGTCTTTTATAAACTGTGCAACAGTGATTGTCCTTACAATTGTTGTTTCTCATCTCTGAACAGGTTCCACTTGTCCTCAAGTTCATAAAACAGTAGCTACTTATTATCAGAGGTCCAACAGTCTCCAACACAATTAAATAATCACCCCCCATGTTTTAATGACAATACTTTTGTTAATACACTCTGGAATGGCATTTGTTTTTATACAACAGTGACTGACATTAAATTGACTGACACTAAATTTGTGACCTGTTATAACTCCCAAATCCTCCAGTACTTCTACCTAGTCAGGCATTCCTCATTCACTTGTTCTTTTTCTTCTGTGTGTAGTAATTTCCATTGGGTGTTATCAAATTCTACCTTCATTGTTTCTCAATTTTTGAGATTATTTTTAAATTTACCTTGTCCTTTAAAGTGTTTACACCCTTTCCAACCTCATCATGCATTGTATAAGCATATTGCCAATTATTCTGCTCAAAACATTAATAAATCTGCTAAATGAAATATATTTGTACTTGGTATATTCTGCCAGTCTAGTCATAACGTATTTCTAACTATCATCTGAGTATTATTTTCAAGAAGTTGCACAATAATATCAAAGTTACCCACAATTATAGCCTCAATTCCAGATGTCTTGGGCAATTCCCTCCCTAATTTACACCCTGTGGTTAAAACTCTGGGGCAAACACTTTGGACAAGCTTGTTCCCAGGCCATAAAAACCCAGAAATTACCCTGCCTTCTTATTGGCAAGATACATATATTGGCACCTTTCTTCTCTGCCCAGCAACAGCCTCATTGTTCAGGTGAAGGATGCTGTGCTATTTAACTAGGTGTGGACAAGACCAAAGAGCATTCCCCAGCCACGTTCTCCCTCCCTCTCTCCCAGCACAACAGAAGCGTTCCTGGTGCCTACTTCAGGCACTGAACCTCTTTTCTTATCCACCTGACACCAAGATAACAAGACTTTAAGTCATTGAAAAGACTTTCATTTAAAATACTTTGGGTTTTACTACTATTATTGTGTTTCCCCATGGTGTAAATCAGGGCACTGATGTGCTAGGCACTTTACAAACACCAGACAAAAAAGACCCATGCTGTTTACATTCTATGTGTTCATTTCTACTCTTTTACCGTTTTCTTCAGGGCCACACGTTCAGCAGACTCCCGGATCGCTACTTTCCTTGATTTTTTTTCATGATGCTCCTCTTCAGAAGTTGACTTGGCCACTTTGCTGACACTAACTCCTTCACCTGTGGCAAAAAGGTTCCTCTTGGCAACATATGCAGCACTTTCTTTAATTCTTTCTTCTTCCGTGTCTGTGATCCCACTGATACTCACTTCTCTGAAAAAAAATTTAAAAAGCAGAATCCCATTGGAAAATGCTGAGAACGTATTCCCTTTATACTTTCTATCAAATTAGCCAACTACAGTGGCCAACGCTCTTTCATAACGTATTTCTGCCATTACAGTCTCATATGTATTCAAAGCAGAAACATGGAAGGGTACTGCAGAATGATTGAGTATTTCACTGTCTAAAGTCATGGCCATTTTCAGTGACTCTCTGCACGAGACGGTCATATGCCATACACATTTTCAGTTTAACCATTATCCTGCTGTGGTTTTATATCTCCATCACTATAAAGACGAGTGTAAGGCATACCCACTGATCTTCAGTTACTGACTTACGGCTGCAGCATTCATAATATGCTACCAAAGGGGCAGGGGATAATTTTAGCTGTATAACAATGCCCTTCTTTGTGATTTATACAAAAAAGCACATTACTGTATATCACAAAAATTCTCTTTATCCATAGAAAAATCAATCCTGTAATGTTTGTAGGGCAACTGTTCTTCCAAATGTTTTCAAGATGATTAAGGATTTCCTAGAAGACCCTCCTCAGGCTTTCTACAGATGTGGGATTCACAACAGGTCCAATCCTGTTTTCACATGCACGTGTGGAAGTACCGTTGCAGCCATATTGTTTTGGCACTGTCAGGACATCATAGCTGATATAGCGGCGCATATGCAGTGAGAGTTCCTGCACTTAAGAAGAAGCATTAATAACCTTCTGCTGAGTTTAGTTACTTTAGAGTAACATTAGATGGCACACTGAAAAGTTTCTGTTTAAGTTCTGCTTAAGTGCCATCTTGCAAGCACTACAGAGAAAGCAGCTTCTGTTTATTTCCAGAATGCACTCAAGCACAGCCTCGCTATTTTATTATAAAACACTTACTGCTACTACAAAACAAAAAGATTAGGAAGAACGATTTTTTCCTGTTTTTTTTTTTTTTTAAGATTGCTAATATTACGCATTTGATAGCACATTGCAACACTCAAGAAAATTTGGATTCAGCCCATAATTAACTGTCCAACCCCTTATCTTTGGGTTATGAAGTCAATTAAGTGAGATGCAAGACAGCCAAGGAGTGGAATGTGCTGGAAAACTAACTACTGATAAAAATTGCTCAAAAGACTAAAAAACTTACTTAACAGCACAGAGCTTTGACCTCCCTCATGTGTTCAAACTCTGCTTTGAGCTTTCTGTGTTTCGGGCTGCTTTAAAAGGATGATCCTTAAAACTACCAACGGGACAATATCCCTTCACTTAGGCACATCAGCTCCCATCCGAAGCTGCAGAGATTTCTAAAGACAATTTTGAAAACTCAGTTTAATGAATATGAATGTAGCTATCTATATTCAGTTTAAAGGAATCAGTGGCATTTTCCTTCAGAGGCAAGTCGACATTATTTCCTCCTTAATTACAGTAGTTAAGATCTCAGCAACTTCACAGTATGGACCCACTCCACAAGGCATAAAGCATCTTCTGGGAGCTGATGAATATCCTCAGACTAATATAGGACTCAGCCTAGTCATCTGCAGTAATGGTCCCCAGATGCTTTTGATCAACAGTATTAAATATTTAGATTTGCTAATCATTTCTTCCTGTTTCAATCTTCCCAGATCAAAGAGAAGCTTGTTCCCTGAAATGATGACTACATCAGACACAGCACCATTTAAGAATTGATTCTGCCATCAAGTCTCGAGAGTTTCAGTAGGAAACACTTTTCAGACAGATACAATGGGATCAAACCCCAAATGGCACACAAGGGTATCTGCCATCTGCAGTCCTTTGGGGTAGGATTATTAGCTATTGCAAATAGTTCCACCAGCCACACCCAGTATGTTTAGCACCTATGGCATTAAATCAAGCTTTGGGTGGTTTATTATCTAGAATACAGTCTGGCTGTTTCTAATTTTATTTTGCAAGGATTATGCTAGGTGTTTAAGATGAACAGTTGTGAAGTGAATAATCTGAGTGAATTTTTTACACTGAACCTGAGGGCTCCGAAATAGAACCAAATAATGGAAACGGTGACACGGTGCTGAAGGTCATGCAGCAGCACGGGCAACAGCTCCCATGAACCCACAGAGAGCTGACCTTTATAAATAACTATTCCCTATAAAAGCTATCTGCCCATGGGAAACAACACATCAGTTTCACAGGGGAATTTTGGAATGACACGTAACATGCACATGGTTCAATGGGCTTCAGCTGTTATCTTTCAAACAAAAATAAATATCTGACAGGAAAGTGGCATGCAACTTCCGCGGTCTTGGCATGTGGTCATGAACACGATGCCAACAGAAAAAAAGCCTAAAACAGATATCCCAATCATTTCATGCCATGTTGAGTTGGGCACCCTAGCAATCACTATTTATATTTTTTAACTAATTAAAAAAAATCTATTCTGGTCATTTCAGTGGCACGAAAGCACACACAACTTCTGAGTTGCACTTTTCCATGTGCAAAAAGTAAGACTGATAGTAACAACAGTAAGAAGAAAAAGAAGAATAGTGACAATGTAAGAATCCAACAGCATCTTTTAGTGTAGCATCCTAAAGTATTGCACAGACACAAATAAATGAAGCTACACACCATCACACTGAATTAGATATCACTGTATTAATTTTACAAAAAAAGTAAAATAAAAAAGAAAGGTCGTGATTGGTTAAGGTTGCAGGAGCCTGTATAAAAGCTCATAATCCAAGAGTACTAGCCGTTAGTCATGATTTCCAGCTATTGACCAACACTGTAAGTTTTACTTTTGTAGACTCTAGACACAATAAAAAGGGAGAATATTTGTGTTTGAGGGCATGGGAGACAGATGATGGCAAACTGCAAATCTGCTGCTATGTAAGCAGAAACACTGGCTGAAGCACCACGGTAGCGAGAAGCCTTGAAAATATGTTACCGCAAGTTTTGAGAGAGACATATTTATGTATTTCTGTCACAGAAGATATAGCTGAAACTCCAAATAACTGGTTTAATAATGCAACAGTGTGTGCTTCTGAATGTTGGTTGGATCAAAAAGCAGTGAATCTGACACAGAAATGTATGAGGGGTGAGTAAAAAACTACTCCAGGATAGTGGAAGGGAATTACAGAAACACTATCACAGAAACACTAGGTTGGAAAGGACCTTCAAGATCATCAAGTCCAACCATTAATAAAAACCAGAACTCCTGGTGTCATCACAAAAGCATCATAAATGCTCAAAGAGCCAAAGCAATAACATCTCCCACTGACAAGGTGGAACTCAGTTTCACATGAAAGCACAAGTTTGGACACAAAGCAGAACTAACACTGAATGTTGATTAAGCAGTAGACAGAAAAACACTGACTCCCAGAAACAGCTTGGAAGTGTCCCATGAGATATGCAGTGCTGCAGAAGACAGACAAGTTGAAGGAAAGTTTCTTTTCAACTGCAGGTGGGCAAGAAATTTTTCTCCTGGACTCCAATTAGGAGTCAGTTTCCACACCACACCCCAGTATGTATTGATCTGAAGAAATTATGCTTGAACTGCCAGAGACTCCTTATAAAATCAGTATGCCATACCCCAAAAAGGGCAGGGGAGCCTCCTTGCTCGTGTTCATCCTGGCTTCTGCCTAAAGTTCACATTCAGCTTTACTGAGGACACTGCTGCAGTAAGACACATTACATCAGTAGTAACCATGCAATAAATACCACCAACACATGAGATCAGTATGAATTGTTACAACGGATTTGAGAAAGAACTTGGTTTCATTCCAGTTTTTCTTTGTGCCAGGACAAAACATTAGCACATCACAGAATCACAGAATTGTTAAGGTTGGAAAAGACCTTCAAGATCATCAAGTCCAACCATTAATCCAGCACCACCATGTCCCCTAAACCATGTCCTGAAGCGCCACATCCACACGTTTTTTGAACACTTCCAGAGATGGTGACTCCACCACCTCCCTGGGCAGCCTGTTCCAATGCTTGACCACTCTCTCAGTACAGAAATTTTTCCTAATATCCAATTTAAACCTCCCCTGGTGCAATATGAGGTCGTTTCCTCTCATCCTATCACTAGTTACTTGGGAGAAGAGAGCAACACCCACCTCACCACGACCCCCTTTGAGGTAGTTGTAGAAAGTGGTAAGGTCTCCCCTCAGCCTCCTCTTCTCCAGACTGAACACCCCCAGTTCCCTCAGCCGCTCCTCATAAGACTTGTGCTCCAGACCCCTCACCAGCTTCGTTGCCCTTCTCTGGACACGCTCCAGCACCTCAACGTCCTTCTTGTAGTGAGGGGCCCAAAACTGAACGCAGTGTTCGAGGTGCGGCCTCACCAGTGCTGAGTACAGGGGCACGATCACTTCCCTAATTTTGAAACATCGTTTCATTGCTTCTATGTTTAATGCTTGGTAAGAGATTGAATTACAGAACAAGTCTTCAAGCCAAAAGAATAAGCTAAATAATATGGACAACATGCTTGTCCTGTTCACAGTAAGTAGGGTTATAATTAAATCTTAATTTTACAGAAAATGGCCCTGAAGACGTGTTCAAAGCAAAGTCCAGACACCTCGGTTCATTTATCCCGGCTCTGGATGTTCAATGTCAGATTTTCTGCCAGTCAGTTGACTTCTCTTTGTCTTTTTATCACTCATGTGAAGTGCAAACAAGCACCTTGAGATCCCATAGTGTAAAAAAAGGATTAATGGATTTGTTACTTTATATTTTTTCAATAAAACGTCAGAAATAAGATACCAAATAAAAGGAAAATGAACATACCGTCCTGTGAATATGGGCACTGAGTAGTCTATGGCTTCATTCTCTTTGTCCTCAGATACCAAATTCTGTTTTGCTCTCTTTGCTTTGGGACTCATCTTATAGGATTGATCTTCAATCATTAAATTGGAATCTTTCAGTCTGAAATAAAAATAATATTACTAAATTCAGAAAACAAAGCTCTTAAGAAACTCTTCAAAATGATATTGCAGTACTATAAATGTTTGCTCTCTGTTGTTTGACAAGCAAGAAAAGCCATGACTTCAGAGTTTTTAAACACAAAACTAAATGCACTTTTGACAAACTCACCATTACAAATATAACATTGATATCCCTTGATATTAAATATAAACAGAGAGAATAAAAAATATACTGGATAGCAATGTACATTTAATAGCTCCTTGTCTTGGAACTTGGAGCGTTTGTATACCCAGTTTTGGTAGATCCTGAAGTCACTGAGACCACTGGGTAATTCTGAAGATTGTATCTGAACACATAATCTCTACTTTTCCAAAATTTACAGTCCTGAAATTGTCTGGTCCCCAACCAAAACGTTGATGTGCAAATATACTCAAAGTAATAAAGCCTTAAGTCCCTGTAGAGAAATTGTAGGGCAGCGTATTGCTCAGTAGACAGTGTTGCCTTTCCCACTGCTCTCCTATACCACCCCAATCCACTGAAAGAGGACAGCTGCGTGAAGTAACGCCATTTAACGTAGCACAGATAGACGGAGAAAGAAAGTAGAAAGAAAGGTGAGTGGAAAGAAAGAAGAGCGAACCACAGGGAAGGCTTCCCCTCCCCACAGCCCAGGCAGAGTAAAGTAAAAGAGATGAAGTGAAACAGGGTATTCAATGGCCTCGCTCCTGGGTTGGGCAACGTTGTGGTGCAGTCACTACAGTCAACCACAAATGCATTGGGAGAACTCATTGTCAAATAAATGGTGAGAAACGTCAAAGGCAAAGCATTTTAATTCTTTTTCAGAAATGAACTCTGGTCTGTAAGGAGCTGCAGTTCTTTACTTAGCAGGTGACTTTTATTGCTGTCCTATTTTAAAATGGAACAAATCTGGAATTTTGACTCTGACCGACACTGGTTTTCCTAGGGGCTTTAGGCTGAACCCTTTAGGAGGCCACTTGATTCCTAGTTGTTTCTAGATCAAGAAGGATCACAGTATTGTTTGAACTTCAGTCTAAATGTCAAGAAGTTTCTATTTTCATAAAAGTAGATGAAATGTTGTGAAAATTTCAGCTTAGGCATTTTCAGCACTGTTAAACCCAGACTTGCTCTTTGTTCCTAAAGAATTTCTCTGTCCTGTCAGTTTAGTTTTCAGTTAAGGTCCAGATTATACATTCATGTAGGGAATTAATGGGGAGCATACATAGCAGTTCTCATCACTCTCCACTAGACCTTTTGTTGATGTCTTTCCTACATGGTGGGTTTTTTTCCTATCTAAACAACCGTCTAAAATTATTTGAAAAGGGAAGAATAAATTGCTATAGGTTCTGTTTGTTTGATTTATTTTTTTTTTATCAAACACTACAAGCGTGTGAAATTGAGTATCTCACTTTCATTTTTTCTGCCTTCCATAGCTGGCTTTATGAAAATATCCCCCAAATCCTTCATATTGCCAGTGATCTCCATCACAATGTAGCTTGAGAAACCGGAATGGAACTGGGATTTTTACTGAGGTATGATGACTAGGATAAAAACACTGTACAAGCATAGCTGATTCCCACTCTATTCTGAGTTTTCTAAACTGCATGTCTCTTGACTGAGGCACCTTTCACTGCAGCCACCTGATTATTTTCTGAATTACAGATGCTGGATCCTTCATGTTATCGCGTCCTTTGGTTAACCCTTGTGTGTTATGTGCTCAAGACCAGAAAAGCATTAAGAATGCCTTTTCCTCTCTTCTTCTTTCTCTGGAATGGGCAGCTGCAACAAGAGTCGTCATGCTATCTTCTAAGAGCAAAGGTTGGGTCCCAATACTCTGTAGCGGTTACAGAAGAGGGAGCACTCGCCTATCAAAAGCACAGATGATAACTATGAGCTGAGTAACGGATCTATGTGGATCCCTGTAATTGTCTGCTGTTTCAGATTGCTAACATGACACTCCAACCAATTTACTTCAGTCATTTTCTCTTCCAAAAACTTGGCCTGGACCAAGCAGCGCCCCAGTGAGAAGTGTTTCATTGAATGACGCCAATGGTGCTTTTAGACCAGTTTCCTCTTCCAGCAATGGTTAAGAGCAGGTAAAAAGAAAGCTTATGTAGAGAAATACTTGCCCCGATAAACCCTTTTGGTTTCAAACAAATGCGGAGGTACATCCTGAGCCAAAGGTTGCATGCAGTGAGTATGCATACAGAGGCTGTAGCAGTGAGTTTTCAATTTATTTATATATGAAAATGACACTTTCTTTTGAATCTGTTTTAATCTGCAACTCTATAATCTCTTTTGTGCTTACTTGCTGCTCTGAATGAGAAATAGTAAAAATTGTTCCTTGTTCACTCTCTGCACATCTTTCACTGTTTTATACATTAAGATTACACGCTCATGTTTGCCTCTGTCCCAAGGTAAGAGCTCTAGTGTCTTACCTTCTCTAGGCAGAAGGTATTCCACACCTCCCACTACCCTCCTTGCTGTTCTCTGACCCTTTCCTAGTTTCAGACTGTACTTTTTAAGATGAGATGATCAGAACTGTACCCAGTATTTCAGCTACGAGCATACCCTGGATTAACACACTGACACAATATGCTTTCTGTTTTATTTTCACTTTCCCTTACAGCTGTTCCAAAATTTCTAATTGCTTCATGACCACATCAGAGCTGGTGTTTTCAGAGAGGTGTCCAGAGTAACTCCAAAATCTTTTTTTAGAGTTACACTGCATAAATCAAGAGCTAAGTAAGTTTTAAGCAGTAGAAAATATTTCTCCTTTCCAAATCCTTCTATTGTTTGCTTTTGTTCAGGCAGAGCTATATGGAGGCTAGTAGAAATGCATATTCAAATAGAGATCTTTGCATGGGAAAACAACTTGGTCACTACTTCTATCATGAAGATTATTTCCCTGTTTTCCTTTTTTGTTATTACTGTTTCTTCCTGTTCAACACAAAATCCAAACCCTTTCTACAAACATTATTTAGGTAGCCCAAAGGAGGACTCTGCTTTCTTGAACGAGATGCTAAAATCTTGCCCTTTATTTTAAAATGTTCCAACCTTTTACTTGATATGTGGAACAGAATCTCCCTGGAGGAGAAGGAACAGGGTATCAGTGCTCTCTAGTTTCACAGGGCTGAACAGTACCGTGACCTTTTAACAGCTTTCAGCCTCATTTGATATGCCCAGCTAGCGTATGTATGTTTTTTTCCAGGTCAGATACTATCTGTACTGTCTTATCAAGGTTAGTGACCTAAGCTTAGTGTCCTCATTTCTTGATGGTTTTTAGCATATTAAAATATCAACGTCAGCATTTTCTTTGCTTCTCAGTAGAGTCACTGAATTGGGAGTTGGGTGACTGTAAATGCTAAAGGCACAGGTATTGTCCTGTAAAGGGGTAAAGAACAGGTAGACACTGTTCACTTTTCCCTCTAGCCCAACAGAGGAAATAAATACAACAACATTGTGCAGGGCTTCTGAAACTCCCAAACAGAGGTTTTGTTTTGATGTCTTATTCTGCAATATAAATATACTTCAGCATGTTGGCACCGCCCTTGTTTCTGTGCCTGAGGGGACAGGTTTCCAACCCTGCACAAAGAAAGCCTGCACCCTGTGGATGGAGAAATGGGTCCTACGGACCACAACACCCTATTCCTTAGATAATCCACCCCCGCATGAAAAGGCACCTGTAAGCTCATTTACACCCCTGGAAAATCGTGTATCTTGTCCTTAGCATGATTTTCTTATGTGTCCCTCACTTTATTCCAACAACAGGCAGGGATGCATTTGGCGTACACAATAGCTGTACCAGCTGTACCTGCTGGAGGAGCTCCATTAGCCAAGAGGCATTTTCCAGGACATCTTTCCAGCAGCTGCTTCTTTCCTAATATGCAGTGTTAGAATTTACTCACCATAAAGAGGAGAGAGTTGATTGGCAAACCCAGTTACAGGAGAGAAAAAAAAAGGATTTTCACAAGAGAGCTCTTTAAAGCCAGCCTCTAAAGGTGAGAAGTGCTCTCCGGTGACTATATTCATTTTAAGTTGCTGACAGATTTGTCACAGGCCCAGGCAATATTGCTGGCAATAATCATGCTGTTCCCTAACACAGCTTCCACAACAAATTTTTTTAAAGGGGAATTGTTTCCACATAGCAGGTCTCATTAAAACAATTTCCACGCTTGGCTATGACGTATGGAAGCCACCTTCTTAGCCCTCACCTATAATAAACCCATGGATGAGCAGTGCCAGCAGGGATCTCAAGATCACAGTATTCTCATGTTTCTTAAAGTGTGTTATTTACTCAGCCCTGTCCCGGTCCCGGTTACAATAGTGCTAAGAACAGCACTCACTCTTAATGTCTGGCAGCCTAATTGATCGCAAGCTAGTAAGGCATCTCTCCTCTGTTTGCTTGGTTCACCTGACTTGTCATTTTTGCCATTTCTCCTGACCTGCAAAACATATGCAAATGCCCAAGCCACACCAACAACTTGTGTTTTCTCTCTAAGCAAGTCTCCGGCCTATTTGGTGGCCGATAACCAGTTTGTGACGCGATGGGATCATCCGATGCTGGCGGCCAGGAAAGTAACATGTAGAAAAGCCCTGGAAGTTTGAGCAAAGGCAAATGACTGAGCTTCCAAAAAAAAAAAAAAGTGGGTTTAACCCATTTGACAGGCCTTTAGTGTTGTAAGCATCTTTGGCAGACCTGACTCAAAGCTTCTCGGAAGCACATGGAGCAGTGCCATGGGAAGAAGGTTCTCCCATGGAGAGAGCTGGAGCCAACCTGCCCACGCCAGCAGCCCCCAAGGACAGGACAGGGAAGAGGACGGGTGGCCACAAGAAAGCTTTTGTGAAAGAGCTGCCACCCCTTGCCTGTATGGACCCTGCCTGCTCCTCAGGGGAAGCAGCACGCCCCGCTTCTCCTGGCTCTGCGGAGGCCAAGGAAGCAGCATTCGGCTAGAGGTGGCCTGTGAGCTGGTAGAGACGACTAGGTGTGAAGTGGCAACCTTTACACAGTGAGACTTGCTTTCTTTTAGGAGCCCAGGGTTTTGCAAATTGTAACCAGGAAAGCTGCAAGCTTCCGTACTTGCTCTTGATTTTGCCAGTTTTCATTTCTCTCCTTTCACTTCTTCAGGCTGTCATGGTGTGAAGAAGGCTTGAAATGTGGGGAAGGGACAACCCACTTGCAAACAGAGCCCTTTTTGTCCTCATGAAAAAGCAAGCTGTAGCTCCTTCAAGCTGTCTATGTCCATGCTCTGGGCAAGTTTTCCACTTAAGTGAGGTTCCAATGTCAGAGAATTGGGCTCAGGTCAAGTTCTTGCAGGTTACTTAGTCCCTAGTCCTTCTCCACTGCTTTTCCGTGATAAATTGCTCACATAGCACTACCTGTATGTCAACAGTGTTGCTTTATGAACACTGTCTTCTGTACGGTAGCCACAGAAAAGGATGAGGCTTAAATTTTGCAAGTATAGTAAAGTTTTGCAGAAGCTACTTTAGATAAAAATAAGAAGTGACCTGAATAAAAGCTTAATATTTGAATAGCTTAGTATTTGAATAGTATCTTTTTCCTGTTGAGCTTAATGGAGTCTATCCACAAAACTAGATCCATTATACATAAAGGTATATTTGATGTTAAAATCCAGTGATAAGCAATAATCAATCGTTAGCTGAAGAATTTTATCTGGATTTAGATTCATATACGCATTCAGGTTTTAAGCAACCACCACTGTTGTTGGTCATTTAGATACAGCATTTCAATTCGGGGGCCTTTCTACTTTTTGAAAATTGAAAGTTTTTGAAGACGTATTTTCTTTTTTTTGCTACACCTTTCCTTTCATACAGATGAAATCAGAAAGTCTTTGATTTGCCAGATTTATTTCAGTAACACTTTTTGTCTCCACATTATCCCTTGAAGTGTTTTGGGCTATCTGGGGAAGATAGTAGAAACTTGGAAAGAATTTCTTTGAATTGGCACTACATTTAACCATACAGTCACATTGCATTATTTGTTCTACTTTGCCTCTTGCAAATTGCAGCAAAATGGGCTGCAAAAACCACATAAATACCAACATAGGGGCCATATTAACCATAAAATTAGGTTAGATACTGAGATTAGAATTCAGAAACACATTCTCTCATGTATTAATTAAGTTCTGTGCAAGAGAGATTTAAATCACAACATAGGTCTGATTTCCTGAGTCCTAGTCTTACATAGCAGCACTGAGTTTTGCAAACCACCAACACAAGGACAGGATCACAGAAAAAAAAGTTAACAGCTGAGACACTCTTACCTCTGCTTACCAGGATAGCATATCAATCTGTTGGCAACTCTTGTACTACAGAGTAGCTTGGAAGTATCACCAAATACACTATTTGGAAACAAAAGCTGTTATCTCAAACAAAACATCAGGAAGCCTGGAAATGTTTTAAGTTCTCTCCCAATTAAACAATTCCATTTCCTTGACTATTATTTTGCTGATGTTAGAGGAGTTTTTGATGAGAATATACAGGTTTCAGAAGAAACTCATCTGACAAACCAGAGTCACTGAAGTGTTTGTAACTGGGACTTGGAAGCAGGTTTTTTTTACAATAATTTTTTGCAACTTCAAGTAATCTTCCCATTTCTTATGGGAATGTTTTCTGTGAGAAGGAGGTGGCTTTGTGTTAGGGTCAGCAACAGTGTGTAGGCATAGCTGCATCACTGCAGAAATTTGGAATATCTTCCCCTACCCAACTTTTTCTGGAAACATAATCCTCAGTCCCAGCATTTCCAGTTTGCTTCCCTTCATCAGCTCAACCCAAGACAGTCAAATAGTCAAGTCATTCATCTGGGCTCTAACAGCCTGAGGTTCAAATTCCTGAACAGACCCTGGCAAACAGACACTTGACCCTGAACTTCCTGAAAGCAAAGTGAAGGCTGTAATCACAAGGTATTGTTTACTGCAGTACAGGTAGTCTTTCTCTCAGTGAAAAAAAAATTCCATCTTTAACCACAATCCTTGGAGCATGTTCAGCTTTCAAAATTTAAATTTTCTGATGGACAAGTCTTGGTCAGTTCTGCTAATAATACTCTAAATTTTGTATTAACATAACAGCGAGCAGATGTTTTGGGCTATAATTTGTTGATCATTTCCTCTATTGCTAACAGCTGCTCTAATCTTACTTTAATACTCCCCTAATTTCTGTAAATCTCTGAGATACATACAAATAATGTGAAGCTATGATATCTGAAATATTCTGCTAATATAATGGCTTGAGCAATATTTATTATCTTAATTAAATGAACATCATGGCAGCTAAGTGTAGCTGCTCTTCTAGTACAGGAGGAACACTTCAGGGTATTCTTACTTTGGAAATAGTATGCCTCAACCAATTGACAGTGTGAAAAATTCAATTTCTTGAATCACTCAGCATAAAAATGAAACTATTATGCCGAGGAATAATTCTTTAATGATATCTGGACATGTCAGCTCAAACTTGTGTGAACAGACCTAAGTTCTTTTACTGCTCCAACCTGGACAGATAAGAGCCAGCCTCAACGCTGCGTATTAGCTTCAGCTGTGCTACTACAGCTAAACAACTTGAGAGGAGACGTCATGACTAACCACTTTGGAACACGAAACTCTCATTTGTCATCATTCAGGCAAGTCAGCTTTGCCAGTGCTGTTCTTATGCAATTGAACCATTACATGACTTAGTCCAAAAAACTAATCTGTCATCCACTGTCATTCCCATTGCCAAAGCCAACGGAAAACACCAAGTCTGGAAAATACATTAACACCAAGTTACAGAGCCAATTTCTGTGGAAGAGGAGGAGAGTTTTGCCATTGATTTCAATGGGAGGTGGTTGGATATTTTTGTCCCAGAATATTGTTTCAAAGACAGATTTGCTTACCCAAGACTGTAGGCTTCAGATCCCAGTCTGTATGCTGCAGCCAGTTTGTTGATGGATTCAGATCCATGGCTGTAGGCAGATGAGCTCTTGCTGAGGGACTGAGAGTCAAGACTGTATGCAGCAGATCTTTTACTCTGTGCAGCAGAGTGATCATAGGCTGTAGATCCATAGCTGTAGGCTGCTGACTCAAGGTCATAGGCTGAAGAGCCACGACTATACGCTGCTGAAGAGTCAAGGCTGAAGTCTGCTGCAGATGCATGTCGATAGGCTGCAGAGCCCCTCGCGTAAGCTGTAGATCCTTGAGCATAGACAGCAGATCTGCTCTTTGATTCCTTTTGGTACTGGCTTACAGTGGACTGCAGGGCTTTATGGCGGTACGCACGGTCATAGTGCTCATGGTGCCTTTGGTAGAAAGGTAAAGACATCATGGATGTCTTCTAATTTTGTTTCTATTGCACGTTGCTGAATATAAATATAACAGAAGAGTGTCTGAAAAAGAACAGATCAAACAGAAAGACTAATGTCAAAGAAAATCCTGCCTCAGCATACAAATAATACAGAAAAAAAAAAGCTAACACAGAACTTCAAACTTCAAACTTCAAAAATCAAATGCAATAAATTTAGGGCTATCTTTTTATGATGCATTTTAGACTTTAAGATAGGTTTGTATTTCAGTTTCAAGATGCTCATATGTCATTCATTAGGAGCAGAAAACCTTGCACTATTGTGTCTGTTCATGTGTAGTTGGTCTCCCTGTTACTGCAGACTACTGAAGTCTCAGGTGCTTGACTTCTCCACTCATTACTGCAAACTAATGACATTTTATGTGCTCAGCTTCTTCAGACATAGTGTAAATATTTTTGTTAAATTACAAAAGAGAGAATACAGTAATAAATTATCCAAAAAGGCATGAGTAATTCCAACATGGCTATTCAATACTTTATAAGCGGAAATAAAAATATATGAACACTTCATTCATTTTTGTAATCCAACTTTCAGATTGAATTTAATATTCTGTTTAATATCTTAACAGTAAATTAAAAACATTAAGATTGAGAAAGATGTCCCTTTTTTCTATAAACACCAATTACATTGACTATTTTGTATGGGATACCAGAGATCCATTTAAAATGGCTTATTGTACTTACACAGTTTAATCAGGGATACAGTCTGTCTCTATTGACTATAATAATATCATGTTCTTCAGTCCAAATGACCCCTTTTTTTAACCTAGAATGTCATGTTCAAGATTATCAAGAAACTTCTTCCAGCCGATTATCCCCACCTAAGTTTTACTTTGCACAGTCATTAATAGATAGTCTTGCAGTCACTCATAGTAGGAAATTTGATCAAGTGAGAGGTAGTTCCCCTCTCAAAATGGGATGAGGGTTGAGCACAGGAAGGATTTCCCTTTGTGGTTTTTTTTTCCAGCTGGCAATTCAATCTTTATTTTGTTATTTTGTTTTATTATAATGTTGTTAAAACTGACGTTTTCTCCTCTGGCATGCAAACTTGCCTCTACTAACCCCTCATGACAACCTTTCTTTCTCTTAGCACTGGTAAGTAGGCTTACAACATGGCTAGGATTGCCCCTGAAGAGGTACGTGATTATGAATAGAAATGAGCTACAGTGCGGGAATGTTTAAAAGAATTCAAAGATTCAAAAACAATGGTGAGAAGTGTTTGCTATTGGATGGGTTTTTTTAATATCAGTCACTGCAGTAGGAGACTTGTTCTGCTTCTGGTTTTGTCCATGTTAATGAAACTACTTATCTGATGTTTTGATAGAAAATACACTTACAGAGCTGGAGTGTAATCTTGATTTTAATTACTTTTTTTTCCCCTGGTCTTTATGCTGCCTAGATTTCAGTCCTTGGCTTTCTTTAGTATTTGGTTCTGATAGCGAGTCAATAAATTGCAAACTATTCTTATTGGTAACTGCTCCGGTACGCACCCAAACTAAGGCAAATTATTAAAACCCTCAATGTTTCAACTTTCTTATATTTCAGGGCTCTCTCAAGGGAAGTGATCTTTGCGTGGTAATGGAACAGATCACTTGTTTGCAGAAAGTCAACAAGAAAGTAAGAAGATCATTCAGAAGTCTCTAAGTATGTACAAGAAATTGCTGATATCCTGACCACAGTGGAACTATGGCTTCAAGGAGACCAGTTTATCCATTTACTTTATTTTCACCCGAGGAAGGGGGAGGAACAGGAGAGAGCATTAGCCCATTGTTCTCTATGGAAAAAACTTATGTTCCTCTTTAATTCCCTTATTTCTCCTGATGGCTATTTTTTCATGTAAGTCTAAAGAACGCAACTATTCTGTCTAGTGTTCTTGTTTCTAATACCTATCAATATTTTGTGTTATTTATTTCACTTTGTTGGCTTCCGGTAGCATGTAGTTCCACTCAATTTCTCTAATTTCAGAAGATTTCTCCTGTTTTCTTCATTGCTTTCCTTCCCAGCTCCGCAGAGCTAGATTTCGGGTTTGCAAGCCATTGTGATTTCTGCTGAGCAAAGTAAAGGTGTACAGATGAGCCTTGTTTTGCAGACCGAAGGAGAAAGAACATGAGAACATCCTGTTTTCCTTCTGTAGAGCACTGCAGTTGTCTCCCTTTGTCTTCACCAGCTTTATTTGCAGTGTTGGCTAGCTTCATCACAGATACAACAGCCACAAGGCTAACAGCCATTCAGTCCTATTGCTCAGGGATTCCCACAACCTTCCAGGCTTCAAAGTAAGGAACGTAATCCAAAAGTATGAAGCACTGCACGTGTTGCCCATTAAGGAGAAGTTAAACAAGGCATTTAATTTACATCTTATCAGAGCGAAAGAACAAGCAGTGGCCTTACAGTCAGCGTGTTTAAAATTTATAAAGGCAACCATTTTATTCTGAACATAAAAGGTCTGGACCTCACTGTCCTCAGGCGTAAGAGGAGCCGTCGATGACAGGAGCAAGAACTAAGGCCATAAGGCAGGAGCTGGGCAGGAAGCAGCTCTCCTGGTTCAAACCAAAGGCCAACTCTTACTCAATCCATGTAAGAGGAAACTCCTTTTATAGGTATTTTATCACACTATGAGTTGTGTTTTATATTGCCTCTGAAACCTCAAGCATTGCTCACAGGTCAGGATCGGTTAGTTACACTAGTCTGATCAGATATAGTAGCCTGATGCTATTGGAGGTGACAAGAGACTCTGAACCTTGTAAGGATTTTGCTCCTATTTGGAGCACTGTCCGATTATCAGACCGACTCCCATCTCTTAAGTTTTATAAAATCCATGCTACTGGCACCTACTCAGTTTATGTCCACTAATCAGCCCCCTTTAGTGTGAGGGCAACACTCCCTCTCAAGATCTGTGTAGAATTTCATAACTGCAGAGCTTGGCCTAAAAATATTAGTGGCCATACTTAGATGAATACGCAGGTTTTGGAACTATATGTTCAGCAGCTGCTGAACTGAATTTTCAAAATGACGACTGAGCAGACAGACAGTTCTGTACTTGTTCATAGGTTGTAGCCACACATTAAAGGAAGTGATTTTATTGGCATTACCTCTTGCGCTGTTTACCAGTCTGTGTAATTCTTCAAAGATCTACTCCATCAATCAGTGAAAATAGTGAAATACATAAAAACCAGAAACACTTATAAGCAGGAAAAAAAAAAATTATAACATTTCCTTCAGCTCAGTCAATGGCTTTACAAATCACAAGACATGATATGCAACTAGAAAATATTTAGATTATTTACACATTCACTAAGCCCAAAGGAGGTTACATGACAAAATCCTCCTGTATCTCAGTGAGGCATGCTTCATTTGAGAGTACTGTGAAAATATGCAAGGAGAGTTGAGTTGATAATAAGTGAACCCTCGCACTGTTTTGTTTTGTTTCACAGCTGAACCCTCAGATATCTTCAGTTCACATCCACAAGTCCCTCAAATAACTGCTGAGCTGAGAGGAATAAGATTAAAAAGAACTGAACACATAAAATCTTCTCTCATAAAGGAACACTTACCAGAGCCCAGACAATCAGCAGCAAATGGAATAGCTCTCAAGTGGATGAAGCAAGAAAATACAGCAACGATGAAGCCAGCAAAGACAGAGGTAGTCAGGACGAGGGGTAAGGGCTGGACTTCAAGGTCCAGAACAAAAATAATGCCTGCAGTCAGTGGAATGTCAGAGCCCCAGTCCAGACCTTGTATGGCCGGGGGCGTGATAAATATAGCATCGAAGAGGGAGAGAGACAGAGACAGATACCAATGCCCTGTGCTATCTCTGTGCAAAGACACGGTGACAGCAGTTTCAAACTAAGAGTTCTCCCTTCTAAGTATCTTCACTAAATTCAGTATAAGATCAGCATTCCAATTTAAAATTATTTCTAGGGTTTTTTTCCTTAGTTAAATCAGATTTAGGAGAGAAAAAACAATTATTGTGTCATGAGCCAGAAAGTAGGAAAGATCAGTCTCTGTATTGACCTTTGCCATGGTACAAGAATATGAATGTTTTAGGAGCTCCTTCCTTTTTTTTTTTTTATGCCAAGCCACAGTGCATGTAATGTAGATACTTCAGCTTAACAACAGACAACCTAGAGAAGTAGTTAGCAGCAAAACTATAAAGCCATAAAATGTGTTACCATTCAATAAAAATGTACTTTCTTTGTTCTGTTGACAAGATGTTACATTTTTATCATCTTACTTAAGATAAAATACTAAATTAAGAACATGACCTCATGAGGCATTTAAGTCAATATAAACAACGCAGCTCTAAGACTCAATTTTTTGTTTCTAAATCAAACAGTATTACCTCTAGGGGTAATTAAATGGGCTTGTCTTCTTTCATTTTGGTCACAGCATTTGGGCACAGAAATGTACAATAAATGTGGCTGAACAGTCCATCAGAAAAGTTTCTGTCATCTGAGGTTTAATATGTGGAATGCACTGTGACTTCATTATAAATACAGATTTTGCTCTACACTGAACATTTAACTTACAAGTGATTAGTCCACTTTATTTTGTGCATTTGCACTGACAGAAATATTAACTCTCTCCGTTCTGCTACGGTCACTTTCCACCGCACTCACCATGTGACACAACTGAGAACTTTCCAGATCCTCCTTTTCTGCTGGGGCCTTCTCCCTTATGGGTGGAACCACAAGAAGAAGGTCTGGACAAGGCCAGTGGGTCCCAGGCTTTTCTGTACAATGGCTCACCAGTATCTTCTTCTTCACCTGCCTTGATTCGACCTGAAATCTCTTCATTGTCATCACTAGCTACTTGTTCCCTGGGGAGTCTCTACCTCCTGCCTGATGCTACACCATGGAGTAAGTTCACATGCCTCTTAATCTTCCACAGCAGGAGCTGCTCAGCTACACTAACCATTTCTCAGCTACATATGCCCCTCTACTGTGCTCTGGTGAGACCCCACCTGGAGTCCTGCATCCACCTCTGGAGCCCTCAGCACAGCAAAGACAGGGACCTGTTGGAGCAGGTCCAGAGGAGGGACACAGAAGTGATCAGAGGGCTGGAACACCTCTCCTATGAAGAAAGGCTGAGAGAGTTGGGGCTGTTCAGCCTGGAGAAGAGAAGGCTCTGGGGAGACCTTCTTGCAGCCTTCCAGCACTTAAAGGGAGCTTCTAAGAAAGACGGGGACAAGCATTTTAGCAGGGCCTGTTGCAATAGCACAAGGGGTAATGGTTTTAAACTAAAAATGGGTAGATTTAGACTTGATATGAGGAAGAAATTTTCCACAATGAGGGAGGTCAAACCCTGGCACAGGTTTCCCAGAGAGGTGGTAGATGCCCCATCCCTGGAAACATTCAAGGTTGGGTTGGACGGGGCTCTGAGCAACCTGCTCTAGTTGAAGATGTCCCTGCTCACTGCAGGGGGGTTGGACTAGATGGCCTTTCAAGGTCCCTTCCAACCCAAATATTCTATGATTCTATATGGATTTTTGGTCTTTGGTCCCGAGCGCAGGAAGTATGGCCAGCAAAGAGTTGTACAGTCATACGAACTGCACTTTGGCTCAGGCCACAGCCAGAATGAGAAATGGGAACCGTAATATAACTTTTTCTCCCCCGGAATTCTGTGCCAATGGCAGTGCTACTGAGCTACAGAATCTGGGCTATAATATACATTTTTTATTAGAGAAGGAAGGGGCCTTAGTGGATGGCTCCTGGATTCTATTACAGACTCCTGACCCACCCCTTCACCATGTGTCATTTACACTGACATATTAAAATACTTAATGACATGGAAATTGCTTTTGAAAATTTCAGAGAGACGTGTAGAAATTAAAACAATTAAACATCGTGCTTCTCTGCTCTCATTGCAATACAACTTGTATAGATCATAGGTGAGATATAAAAATCTAAACATTTTTCAGTGTTTTTCTGGATATAATGGTACTGCCAAGTCCCATACAGTTTTCAAATTCTGTGCTGGCTCTGTTTGTTCTGAAAATAAAATGGAGATAGACTGTGACAGCAAAATCTTTTGAGTTCTTTAATTATTTTGGCACTTAAATTTACACACTTTTATCTGGCTTTAAAATGAGATAACATCCACAGCTAATTTTAAACCACTTAACTCCTATTTGAATACCAAAGTACATGTTTCAAACCACTTGGAGCTCTGTAAGCCTCAGAAACCCTGCAGCACTGTGTATCCACATGTATTTAGTCACATTGGTCCTGGGAGACAGAGTCTTCGGAAATGTTAGTTTTGTCTAATTAGAATTACACAGTGCCAGAGACCAGTTTGTTTTTCTGAATGGGAAAGCTGGAAGATTAATTTAGAACCTGACACAGCAGAATAAAGAGCTTTCTAGACTGTTTGTCCATTGAACTTTTCAGAGCTACATCATCCTGTAGCTGTGGGTATTAGTCAAATTCCACAGCAACCAAGTCCATCTTCTTCACTTCAGAAGAGTCCTAAATAAAACTAGTAAAAAAATTTTTGGTGGACAGAGTTTTTAAGCATGTGTGTTGTCTTCAAGAATTTATTTTCGAATTTGGGTCCAATTTTCTGAATGGATTCTCAAAAAAAGACATTTTTCTCCAGAAATAATCACTTTGGGAAGATGTCCTATTCTCCATTATACCCTATCTAGCCATCTTCATAACCCACTGAAGACCAGGGAGATCTGCGTTCCCTTACCTTCACCAGTGAGAAGGTCTTAATCTCCAGGTAAAGTCAATCTCTGTTTCTGTCTGTTCTCTGTGTCACTCTCAATTCACGCATTTCACGTGGAGTCAGACTTGTAACAGAAGGGTCTAGGAGCAGCCTACTGCAGCTTGAGAGTTTGGCCTCACACCTGCAAGCCCAAGTGCAAGGCCACTTTCTCCTTGACATGGATAGAAATTACATTCAAAGTTTCCTGCAGCTCCGATCAGAAAGTTCCTCCTCACTGATGCGGAGGCTGGGCTGGATAAAGAGGAGGACGTTGCCGTTTCCTCCACTGCCAGCCTGTGAATCTCGCTAGCCCTCCCGTTGTCGCTCTACAGGAAAACAAAGGTGAAATAAGAAAGGTATTTGATTCTATTTTAGCAAGCAAAAGTAGGGGGAAATAAATGGTACGAAATGAACCAATGCTGGTGCAAGCCTTCCGTTATGAGTGCTGAACATCGCTGCTTGTTTCGCATGGGAAGGTGCTGGTCTGTTATGACACCAGTAAGAACGGCACTCAGACTCTAAGGTATCAGTCAAAATGCTGTGGATTAGAGCTAAGACTACAGGAAGAAAATAGTACAGATAATCTTACACACTCTTACATGCTGGGAACCCCAAGCGTTGCAGCACCAAACAGCTCGGGTGAGCTGCTGTGTGGATCACCCACTCTTCCACGTTCAGGGGTCTCCGGCCGGGACGACTGCGCGGCTCCACCTCGGGTCCCAGCTTCATCGCTGCCAACGTGTGCACAGGAGAGACCAGTCTGCGCTCCTTCCTTCTGCCTGCTGACAGGTAATGATGGAGAATCGTTTTGTCATAAATTTAGCAAAGCCCACCTGTACCTGGTCCTGCTTGAAGTTATCTTTCTACACCACGGGTGGCCTGAACACAACACAGTACTCCAGAAGAGGTTTCGTTAGAAACCATTACTCTCATACTGTGACACATTTCTGTCTCTGTTGGAAAAAAAACCTCAACTGATAAATTTTAGAATGGCATTGGGTTTTTTCACACATACGTTACATCACAGTCATCCTGACTGATTAACATCTTCAGATCTCTCTAGTTTTCTGTCACCTCCAGCTGAGGCAATCTAGTGACATCTTACATCTTACGACCTTAAATTTTGTGCTACTGAATTTCATCTTTGGTATTCTGAGTCTTACTCAATATAATATTCTAATCCTTCTTTGCAGAGCAGATGCCCCTCAGTGTTTTATAGGCAGCAATTGACATTAGCACCTTCCTATTTTTTGATAATGAGGTCACCAGCAAAAACATTAAATATTGGTCCCAAGACTATTCTTTTGCTACTAAAATCTCCTCCCTGATTCTTGACCTCTCAGCAAAACCTGGTACTGCTAATCTAGCTCTTGGGCTAGTGAAGGGCTTCTCTGCCCTACACCTCTTGTGTAATTCATCCATTTTAACTAAAAATTTTCCAGGTGGCAGGGTATCACATTCAGATGGACTCAATCAGTTGCACTTCTATTGTCTGGAAAATTATTTATCATGTTATAAAAAAAAAAAAAATGTTACTTGATCTGTTCTGCTCGATTTTGTTCTTCTTGCTCTAGATGGGTTAAATGATTTATTCTTACTGAGTACATTCCATCCAGATTTCCATTTTCCTCCAAACCTTTTTGTCAAAACTTGTTTTAAAGCAAAATTTTTCCAAAAGCCTTTCAAGCTATTGACTTTTGGTGCCTAGGTTAATTTTTCATTATACAGAAATATTTGCCTTACCATTATTAGTAGCATTTATTCTGCAGTTTCTCTCTGGGAACTGGAAGTATCCCATCACAAGTTAGTTGCTGGCAGCATTTATTTTCCTTCATGACATTTTAATGGTTTGTGTTTGTATTAAAACCTCAACCTGAGGGTCTCTAGCAGACTCTTAGAGCTATTCCAACAGAAAATTCTTACAATTTCTTTAAGTGCCTTTGGCACTTGCATGGTTTTTCAATTCATAGTATCTCTTGTCATTTAAAATGACATACTGAAACAGATGGTTGTTAAATGTTGTCCCATACTGTATCTGTCAATCTTTCCTAAACACCACAGATCCTTCAATACCTTTATTCCAATATCAATGGGTAGCTTCTGTTATCCCCATTCTATTTAGTTTTGTATCTTGGAAAGACCAGCCAAAACACCTTGACACAAGACTACTGAAGGACCAGAGAGTTGCTCCAACCCCAGATAACCAAAAGCCAGAAAACTTGAGTGAGGTATACCATTTGAGCTCTTCCCATCTAGTTATGCAGCTTTTAGAAACGGATAATATACTTCAAAATATATGTTAAGTAGTTTGGCCAGAGGTGCCCGTTGCCCGGGGCTGGGGCTTCCCTGGTGCCCCCCGGCTGCCCTGCTCCTGGTTGGGGTGGTGGGACGGGCCCCGGCTGCCAGGACCTGCCCTGGCAGACCCCACGGGGAGCTCCCATAGCCCCCGGACACTTAGATACTGACTTTGAAGTGATTGTCTTCCCCTTTCCTGTTATCAAAAGTCTGTTTAACTGCACTATTTCATTACAAGGAAAACAAACTGTAGGTATCATCTCGCTCAGATTTAAGCCACTATTGCAATAATATGAAGCAATTGCCTCAGGTATTACAATAATCATTGCCACAATCATTCAGACATAGATAACACACATTTACCAGCCAGTACACAATAACAACTTTCATCTCTCATTGACTGATTAAATAATTTTAAATCAATCAAATGCTTCCATTAAAGGATAGCGGCAGTGTCTCAACAGAAAAAAAAAATTGTTTTAGCTATCACACTTGGGAAATTATTTCCAATATAATAATTAAGCTGAACAAATTTTCAAGGAAAATTTGCATCAGAAATGTACAAATTTATTGTTTTGTTCAATACTCCCTGCAGGACAGAGCCATCAAATTTAAAACATCAAAATCAATTATGAATGGAAAACTCTTTCAGACATTGAGGACATAATGCAAAAAAGACCTGGTGAAGACAAAGAGGGGAAAATAGATTGGCGTTTAGCACTTGGAGAAGGAGATACACTCAAGAACAGAAGGAACTGAGATTAGAAGGATCTGATGGGTGAAGGCACAAGTCAGAGATAATTCTGGTGATTATTTGCTATGTGTGTTTTAGCTTTAAACAAAGTACCTCAAACATCAACAGCATAAGTTACAGCAGCAAATGATGTTGAGACAACTGCCAAACCCACCAGGACTTTTTAGAAATATTTAGAGAGTCAATCAAATTATTTGAATGTTTTTTTCTGGTCACTTAAAACAACTCCTATAGCTGGTGGCTTCAGGCTGCAGTGCAGTCATATTCCATGAGGGCAGCAGTGTACTTAACATTGAACTGGATAAATTCTGATTTTTATGTGGTGGGATGGTGCTCTTGTGTCTTGATCCATGATGTAGAACAAGTTTCCTACATTTTTGAGCAAGTTCAAGTTTGGAGCCTCAACAAAAGGGACTAGCATCAGCTAAAATAAGATGCTTCAAAGACTGGTGAACATATGAATTTGCAGGGCAAGATCAGCCCAGTGTCCTGACTGATGGTACCATCCTAGTACTGCCTAGTTCAGGAAAAGATGCAAGAAATCACACAGTGGACTGGTTTGCAGTATCCTTTCCAAGAGGATGTTTCACCTTAACATTTGTTGTTTATCAGTTATTTTATGATCTTATAACTCATAGCAGAAGTTGTGGTGGCTTAACGAAGTCCTTTATTTTTTAAAAAATAAGGTTTGGAATAGCTGTTTACAGCAAAACTTCATAACTCGGTGTAACATTAGTCCTACAGATGAGAGCTCAACCTTTACTGACTCTCTGAAAATCAGTTAGGATTTGGTTACTTTATAAGCTGTCAAAAGTTATTGGTTCCCATCTGTCTTTTTCTCGCTCCAGCTTATTCCTGGCTTTTTACCAGAAGCCGTCAGTGTCCTGTTAGCACGTCTGTGCCTCCTCCTCTGAAGTCGTCCGCAGGACACGCCGGCAAGGCGGCAGAGTCTTCCCCACAGTGACCGGCAAGGAGCAGAGGACCACTGCCTCGGTTCGAACGGCTGGGATTCGCAACCCAGCACCCTTACACCTGAAGCAAGCCTCGTAAGGTTAGACAACGGCAGCGGCAAAATGCGAATCCTAATCTAGCAAACCCATCTCCTCCGAGTCATTTAGCCACACTAAATTTCAGAAGTGCTCCTCCAAAATACCGCGCTTGTGTATTGTTGCGTTAAGAGGCAGAGCAATTTGGCAGAAACTAAACCCCCTTGCTTTCCAGTCGATCCTCAGATATCAGAGGGACTGGGGGCGGCTGAGCTTCGGTTCTGAATGATGCCCAAAGTCAGCGTTAGTAGTCTGGTCGCGCCCAACGCCTTCGTTGGACTCTCACGGGTCCGGATGCACTACTAACATCACACGACCTGCTCAGCCGGACACCTCCTGAACTCACACGGCCGCACTCAGAGGTACGGTCGCGTTCAGGGACAACACACACACGGCTGAGTCAATCCATAGTGTGATTTATTGAAGCAACAGACACACAGGTTCTTTGGATTGCCAGCGATAAATTCACTGCCTACGAAGTGTTGCGACGGAGGGAAAACATGGACACTCGATACGAGTGATCAGCAAGCTTCGTTTATTCAATGATACAGTTGTCTTTTATAATCATTATAATTAGCTTATACATATTGCAAAAGCTAAGCTCATCATTGGTTTGGCGTT
>NW_010510127.1:63107-63442 GCF_000687285.1 Phaethon lepturus
GATATGCTATTTTTACTATAACTATAATTGTTAATAAAATGCCAAGCCAGCGCAACCCTTCTTTAATCAATGACAAGAGCCAAGGAGACAATCCTCAAAATATGGACTTGAACCAATCGTCAAAAGGACTGTCGCTCTCAGTAACCCTTTTTGTGTGGTCACGCAGCCACTGCAGTTGCTTCTGAATGGAGTAACCGTGATTTGTGAGATTGAAACAACACATACCATCTACATCGTCACAGCCATGTTCCTGTGCTAATAATAGAAAATCAATGGCTGCTCGATTTTGTAAAATGACATGGCACAAACTGTCCATGTCTTGAGCCATCTCTGTT
>NW_010510128.1:0-1188 GCF_000687285.1 Phaethon lepturus
CGGCACCACGCAATGAAAGCAGCACGGGGCTCGTGCTCACGTGCTACGAAGACCGCATACAAAACTCATCCCGTGACCTGAAGTCGTCGGACACACGAGCTTGTGTTTTTTCCCTTTAAGACAGCCTCGGGCTATGTTTATTTTTCAGTCGAGCCCCAGTGTCTTTCCAGACGAGGAAATATGTGCAGAGCCTGCCCGAGTTTTCACAAGCGGGGCCAGCTCTGCCCTTTGCCTAACACCTCACCTGGAGATGCAGTGGCCTTTCCTTTCTCCTGCTTGTCTCAGAAACTGGAAACGGAGCCGGCCGTCGTGTTCGCTCTCAGCCATTTAAATTAAGATGATAGCATAGGTGGTGAGGTTTCCTTCAAGAGGAGACAGGCCATTGCACCTTCGAGCGGTACAACCATGCTCTTTCATGAGCACAATCCAATGGTAATTTCCTGCGTTGACCAGAAGAGTCGATATTGCAACGGCAGAAGGTTTGGGGATGGCGCGATGTCGGCTGTGCCTACCACCAGCAGCCGGGCAGGCTTTCGGTCGGTGGTGGTCTACGGGTTTTTCTTTCTGCATAGGCCTGCTCTGTACCGTACAAAGAGTAAGCGCGGCCAGGAGTGCTAAATCCTGACCGCGGGCCAGGACGCTGCCCTTTGACGGTGCCCAAAAACCCCCAGGCTGGAATAAAAATCAGACCTTTGCTAGACTTTGGATCTTGAATGGCACCGCAGGAGGGATGCTCAGTTTGGTCACGGGTGGCGAAACAGCTGGCCTTTCCCCTCCAGGAGACGCGTTCAAGCCTCGCCGGAGCCACTAATGATCAACCACCCCGGCTTCGCTGCGCTTGCAAGCGTGTTTTTCGGTCCGCAGGTTTGCTCCGTGCCGCCCCGCTGCAGGACCAGGTCACTCGGCTGCCTCCGAGTCGAAAAAAACCTCCCCCGCCGTGAGCTTCAGTGCCCAGGGCTTGGTGTCCACTTCAGGGGGAAGGTGCTGCTGTCCTGGACCCGGCTCAGTGGAGGGGAAAGGGATTTAGCCTTGAACAAGGTCCTATTTTCTCGAGGTGAAAGGGTGAAGGGGTTTTCACAGGGCAGTCTGTGCTCCCATGTGAAGGGCCAGTTGTTCAAAACTGCCCCTCATCTGTCCAACATGCAGAAATCTTGAAATCACCCAAAAAGTCTCTTTTTTTTTTTTTTT
>NW_010510128.1:1496-1952 GCF_000687285.1 Phaethon lepturus
TGCCCCGGAGCACCTCGCTGGCTCCACCCGCCTCCGCCAGTCACACGCTGCCCGCTCCGTGCCTTACCCCCCGGCGCAGGAGATGGAGGTGGCATCAGCTCTGAAGGCCAGGTCTGAGCCGCGGTGACACACCAGACCCCGCGGGTGGTAAAGCACCGAAGCAAGCAGGCTGAGGAGAAGCCGGGGGAGGCTGACGTACAGCCACGGGGGGATTCGGCACTCCCCCTGAAGCCAGCCGTGCCAGGCAGAGCGGTGCTTCCGCGCCGCAGGGATCAGCGCCCAGCCGTGCCGTGCTCTGTAAATCGTCTCCTCGACTTAGAGCTACTGAAAGTCTGTTACCGAGAGCCCGCATCAATCCCCTAATACCCCCGGGATACGGAGGTAAAATTAGAATTTCTGACAAAGAAAGAAACTAGAATACAATGAATTCAAAAAGCCCAGCTGCTCCCTGAGGAA
>NW_010510128.1:2006-2468 GCF_000687285.1 Phaethon lepturus
GCTGCTGCCTGAGGAAACCTGCAGCAGTTTCGCCCAAAACTGCAGCGTGTACCCGCGGGGGGAAGAGCACCTCTCTACGTCTTGGACAGCCGCCCCGGCAGGACAAAAATCCACTCTATGTAATTAAATCTACATTTGATGCATTATAGGTAGGCAACGCACCGAGGAATTCGTTATCGAACGCGTAGAACATTTCTGCAGGCCGCAAAACTTATCCTGAGGCGCGGCCCAGGTGGCATTTGCCACGGCTTGTTTGCGGGGGAAGAGCACCTCTCTACGTCTTGGACAGCCGCCCCGGCAGGACAAAAATCCACTCTATGTAATTAAATCTACATTTGATGCATTATAGGTAGGCAACGCACCGAGGAATTCGTTATCGAACGCGTAGAACATTTCTGCAGGCCGCAAAACTTATCCTGAGGCGCGGCCCAGGTGGCATTTGCCACGGCTTGTTTGCGTGGC
>NW_010510129.1:0-287 GCF_000687285.1 Phaethon lepturus
CAAGATGACTCCCCATCTTTAGCTCCCCCCCTTTTTTTTTTAATTAAATGCATTCTTTCACTTCTCTGCGGGATTTTGTGTGTTTGTGAGGGGCGGAGTGTTACACCTTCTTTGTTCTCACATGGATCTCACCGTTAGGTTTCTTTAACTTTTTTTTTTTAAGAAAAACTTCCTATGGAAGTGAATTTTTGTCCCTAACTAAAGACCACCGTTTATTTTTTGCAGTTTATACCTAACTGCACATACAGCACCACAATCTTAAGGACCCGTGAAATGGAATTGACAGC
>NW_010510129.1:353-839 GCF_000687285.1 Phaethon lepturus
TGTAAATATCTGCGTATTTATGCTCCCCGTACCACCTGCTTGAGTGACGGGACTCCTGACCTGATCCGCCTGGCAGCAATGCAGGCCAAGGCTAACCCCGTCTTAGTTTATTCTGCATGCAGAGGTCCCTAGTGTAACTGAAATCAGGAGTTAGCCCGGGCTCCTTGCAAGTCAGTGCCCGCTTCTAGGTCACGCTTTGGCTGCAGAGCAAGGGACGTTCCTTGTGCTCCAACCGCCGGAGCAGCGTTTGTGTGCAGGCCCCCGGTAGCGCCCGGGAGGTTGCAGGTTTAGTTTGTACAAGCCGTCGCGGAGGCTGGTGCTCTGCGCTAAGACCGGCACAGCACACCGCCAAGCCTTCTGCAACAGGGCTTCGCCCGACGCTCCTGGGGTCTCCTTGCTGCTAGTTGCCTCTGAAATACAGGAATGTGAGCAATGCCTCTCTCTTCTTCAGCTATTCTCCTGTTCCTCGTGGCAATACATCTCGGA
>NW_010510129.1:853-15225 GCF_000687285.1 Phaethon lepturus
TCCGCATAAATGAGGAATTAATGAGAGGCACAAAAAAGTGCTTCCTGAAAGCGGCTTAGGTTTAGTCTGTGCGCGTTTATTCTTATTTTGGGTGGTGGTGTGCCTCATCCAGCACCGGGAGCAGGGAGGGCAGCCTGGCTCCTGCCCCTTCCCCGGGAGAGCCGATTCCCCTGCCGTGATGGTGCCGGCACTGCAAGAGCCTCCCTGCTGCTGTGGCTGGGGGCTGCTCCGTGGCTGGCTGGAGAGGCGTGTGGGGCAAAGGAGAGGCCTGGGTAAGGGTCTGCACCCTTTAACTATGCTGGTATAAGTAAAGTTAGGTCCCAGGTTAATGTAGCCAAAATTTGAGGTTCAAGTTGCTTCTGAAGAAAGTGCTGCCCTTCCACACTGTTGGTCTTAGCCTCCAAAAAATTGAAGCATTAATTGTGAATTTAGAGAAAACTAACCCCACCGTTATTGAGACAATCAATGTAGAAGAGGTACAAAAAGTCATTTTAATTAATACCCAGAAGAGTTAGTTACACTGATCTTTTTCACAGTGCCCTGTATGCGTTTTATTCCAAAAGACAACAAGTGTAAAGAAATATTTTTTCCTGTTGTAGGCCCCATTTAAAATGGTTTACTGGGAGATCAGTTGACTTGTTGGATGTGGATGCATGCGTGTGTAGGAGAGAGAAACACTGTGGATATTAGTTCAAAGAGCTCTTCTTACCTGGAATTTCCCAAATAGACAACAGTCTGTTTATAGGCTTCCCCCCACCCTCCAGTGCACATTCAACAACCATATATCAATATCCTATGCAATATATTAAAAAGTTAGATTTCATCAAACTGCTACAGCAGTAAATACTTTAATATTCTAGCAGCATGTAGTACACAGGACAAATGATTATGGTTAACATTTTTTCCCTCATGGGACTTTTCCAACAGAAGTCAGCCTGGTGTGTGGGCAGAGATGCTGACCATAGAATCATAGAAACATAGAATCATAGTTTGGTTTGGAAGGGGCCTTTAAAGATCATCTCGTCCAACGCCCCTGCCATGAGCAGGGACATCTTCAACTAGATCAGGTTGCTCAGGGCCCTGTCCAACCTGACCTTGAATGTTGCCAGGGATGGGCTATCTACCACCTCTCTGGGCAACCTGTGCCAGTGTTTCATCACCCTCACTCTGAAAAATCTCTTCCTTCTACCTAGCCTGAATCTACCCTCTTTTAATTTAAAACCATTACCCCTTGTCCTGTCGCAACAAGCCCTGCTAAAAAGTCTGTCTCCATCTTTCTTATAGGCCCCCTTTAAGTACTGGAAGGCCGCAATAAAGTCTCCCCGGAGCCTTCTCTTCTCCAGGCTGAACAACCCCAACTCTCTCATCCTCTCTTCATAGGATAGGTGTTCCATGATCCCTCTGATCACTTTTGTGACCTCCTCTGGACCTGACCAAGAAGACCGACCATACAGTAGTTTTAGGACTGCCTTTTTCTTATGGTCCCGTCCAGCCTCACATCTGATTTGCTGGTCCTGGTTGTAAATTTAACTAGAGATGTTGGTGTAATGTCTACTGATGCTTGTAGTGGGATTAAATACCCTTACCAGGCCTGCAGACACTTCCCTGAAAAGGGTCTGTCATGTATTACTACAATGGGCTGCTCAAAAGTAGGAGTCCCATCACTGAAATAAAAAATAGGGATAGAATAATGCCATGTAAAAGTGGATGACGATACCAAGATTCCATAGAGAGAGAAGCAATAAGTGAAAGTTGTGGGTGTTACTAACTATGCTACCAAATATTTTGATACCAATTAAAGTGTAGTTCCACTAGAGATGTTTTCATCACAATATGAGACAGAAATACAAATACTGACTCAGAGAATGACAGTGGGGATATGAGCTTGTGCCACAACAGATGTATAACAGCAGAGAGGCATGTATAGCAGAGTGATTCAGAAAAAACAGGCACAGGATTGCGTGTTATGGAGATGACAGAAGTTGAGGTTTCTCATGTGAGGACAGAAAAGAGTTCTTCTCCCAGCAGTCAGGCAGAAAAGAGAATTCAGTCTCAGCCTTTAGAAATGTTCCAAGTGGCAAGGACTCACAGCAAGTCTAGGTGGTTGCGATCCAGTGACTTATGTTGAGTTTCATAGTGCAATATTGTCTGATTTGTTGGGTTTTTTTTTAAATTTTTCCATAACGTAGTCATTATATGAAAACCTCCAAGATGCCTTACCCAAAGAAATATACTCTTGGGTGTTTTGTTCAAAATTATATTTGTGGTCTGGAACTCAAGACTTGGAAAGTCTCCTCTGACTTCTATCTTATTATGGACATCATCTAAAGGAAATTTAAGGGGTCTGAATTCAATTTGGCTTCGAATGGACAGGCTTCCAGGGTACATTGGTAGAGGAAAAATATATGTTCACATCAGCCTCTATATTGTTCTGTTCACAGTACACATCTAACAGTTCAATGCACAAAGACTGTTAGTTCTTTGTTTATGCCTATTGCTATCTTACTAGTAAGATGAAGAAGCAACAGTGGGAACTGAAAACAGGAACAAACTATTGAACATTCAGTGAATCCAGAAGCAAAATGAGCATTTTTTCATTAATATTTTAGCAAAACTGGATTCTTTCCCCAAATAAAACAATGCTATAAAATATCACAGATTCAACATCTGCTGGATCTTCATTAGTTTAAGTGTTATGGTTCGCTTTCATGAAATTTTATCAGCAACACTTCAAACAAGTAAAGAGAGTGCTTTTTCTACAAATACCAACACCTTTGTGCAACAGGAACTTGGGCCCGTTTGCTGATGGTCTTTGTGGTATTACTTTAGGATTAACTTTTACTGCTTTTCTCTCTAGGTGGAAAAGTTGGTTGTTGTGAGCTGTGATTTTTGGCTGGTGATCCCAGGGCTCTGTTCCCTGCTGTACCCAAGTGACTTGGGGAAGTCATCAAATCTTCCATGACTCATCTGCTGCCTGGGCAAAGAAAGACATTGCTGTGTTTTCCTCCTGGATGTGGAGGTTAATGACACTGTTCAAGACTGGGCACAGCTGCAGTGGGAGTTGGATGGCTTGGTGGATCCTGTGCCGTGTGAACCGATGTACAGACACCAAACAGGGAAGCAACAGACAAAGCCCCTTGCAGCAGTGTGCTTACTAAGTCCACACATAATAAAACATACACACATACTTGTACAGCTATGCAGAACCTGTATGAATTCCTCAGACTTGTGTCTGAGAACTTGTTAAAGGTTAATCTACAGGGGTTTTTTTGTTTCCTCCCCAAATCCCCTCTAATTGGCTCAGACCAGCTTAAATCTTCTTTCCAGTTGACCTTAGAGATGATTAGAGACACTAGGGACTTCTAGAGACTTGTCTCTTCAAAAGATTGCACACTTCTTCTATAGCAAATATGCCTTCATTTATTGCCCTAGATAGCTATTTAGTGTCTAACAGGGACAAGCAAGTGGTGATCTTTGCACTGAGGAACACCAATTCCACTGGTGTGACTGTGTACCCTTCACATTATGCACAGGGGATGGTCACATAGCTCTTCAGGTCAGTCAGACATGTAACAGCTTCTCCCTCCTTTTTTGTCACTGGTATCTTCCTAGCACCAGAAATTCCAGAAGTAGTGGTATTAAGGAAGTTTTGTGAGTTGAGGTAAAATGGATGGGCTGAGATCTGGAGAAATCAGTCCAAACAAAGGTGCCATGGGAGAACAGAAAGAGAGGGAACAAGTAGCTACCCCTGGGTTGCTGAAGGTGACAAAGTCAATGGATCAGGATACCCCAAATAATGCCAAATATGACGGACTGAGGCAGCATATCTGTCAAATCCCAGTATTACTACATTCAGGAAGATCTGGTTACCTTATATACAGGCAGTTGTAACTTGGAGAAATGGGGGTCATTAGTTGTAGACAGTTCTCTTTAGACACTCTTAATTTCACTGGCAGGATCAACTCTTTTGCCATGGTTCCCTCTTAGTTAGAATAACCTGTGAGATTCAAGGGTGCTACCTGTGGAGCATTAAAGTAAATACACGGGAAAGAACATCAAACATTGCTGCAAATAGGGACAGAAGTTCAACCTTATTGAGCTGTGCAGCAGTGGTGTATAAAGAAAAGTCAGAAAGGAAAAAAAAGATGGTGCTTGAATGCATTTCTACTCTGTGCACCACAACCTGATTGCGAATCTCCAACCACTAAAACACACAAACACCTTAAAATAATGTGGAATCAGAAGAATCTTGGACTGACCTTGGCACTTGGGAGACAAGGAGTGGCTGAAATGGAGCATGGGATAGCACCATACAATTTTTACTCCTTTTGCTAACTTTGTACCAGGGTGAAAGAAATTCTCAGAACATTAGAGTTTCATTAACCGTTTACTGATAAACTGTCTGACTACTGGCTTCTTATTCCACTGGGAAACACTGCCTGGCTTGAAACACTGAACAGGTGAGCTTACTATTTTTTATCAATATACCACCAGGGGCCTGAAAACTCTTTTTCTCAATTCCTTCTCTTTTCAGAGTCCTGACAAATGCTGCTGCACTGGCTGTGCACAGCCAGACATCTGAGGATCAGAGCTCATGGGCTCACACAAGGACAGGATTTTAAGAAGCACTTGATACAGAAATCCACGCTGGGCTGTCAGTAGGTGGTGTGCCAGCATGAAGTTGAGTAAGGCGTAACACACGTGAATGAAGCCCTTTAGGTAAAGCGCAGAGTAAAAGTGATACTGCCTATGCAACTGTAGAAACTCTTTGGTACCCCTTGCAAAAGCAGAAATAGAATTGATGTCCTGGTTGATAATGTAGCCCATGGAAGTACGTTGTGTGCATATGCACGTGCGGTTTCTAGTGTAGTAATCCAGACCTGATCTGCATGTTAAAGGCTTTCAGGCAGCACTGGCAGATCTCATAAGCATTCCTCTAATAGGTAGAGTGTTGGACCACTTGGTTGAAGAGTCCTGTGTATGTGTCATAATCACATAAGTTAAATTCAGCTTGCTGCTTGTAGAGCTGTCAGCCTGAATGCTCTTGAAATTAAGCTTTCACAGTTTGCCATCTGGGTCCTGTATGAAGGCAAAAATGTTTCCCATCTCTAGTACCACGTATTAAGAGACAAAAATTGAAGTTTTCTATACACCTGCCAAACCCACATCTTGGTACCAATTATGGTTGAGAGTTTTCTTGGAAAAACATCCATATAACAAAATGATAGAGTATTGGATGCATTTAGTTTAGAAGTTTCATGTTATGCATAACTAGAATTGCATGCTTGTCTTCATAACCGTAGTTAAAAGTCTTGATCTCTTTACTCAGTTCTTGTTCAGGCAAGAATTCTGTTCACCTTAGTGGTCCGAAAGGCTAGTATCTTCAGTACTTAACCCTTCAACATTAGGATACATTTATGATAGAATTTAATTCAGACTGACTTGTCCTACAGGGGTGATTTTGAGCAACCTTAAGGGACAAGGTTGAAAGGTGACTTTTGTGAATTTTTGGTGGGAAAGACCTGCACTTGGTAAATTAATAACATTTTGTAATTTTTAAAGAGATGAGATGATTGTCATGAGGTTTATTAAAATTGTAAATATTTTCCTGCCTTTAGTTTCCGTTTCCATCTATAGTTGAAAGTCTTCAGAAGGTCCCTTTCTCCTTCTGTATGGGTGCAATAATGAACAGGCCTGTGTTTGATTTGGTTGTGTGACCAGATCTAACTTCATGAGATTGCAGGGAGATAAAGTATCTTTGCATCCATCTAAGAATTCACCCCTAAGGTATGCACATGGAGGAGGTGGCTGAAATGGAGCGTAGGATAGCACCATTGCTACTCCTTTTGCTAACTTTGTGCCTGGATGAAAGAAATTCTCAGAGTATTAGACTTGACTACAAAAGGTAGCTAGATAGGAGGGTGAACATAGTCATTGGGGAGCATTGATGTAACACATTCCTGTTTCTACATTAGCATAGTTTTAGCTTGGAGGACTGAGGTAAAGCACGTGTCTTCCTTCACTGCAAGCCGCCTTAGTCCCTCCATGCAGACCCTACTAGCTGGAAATACCATAGCCTTGGTATAGATAGATGGGAGCCAGCTAATGGGTGGTTAAGGCCACTTTGACTTCCTGATTTTCTTGTCTTATGGTTGTGATATTTTGGCTTATGTAGAAGTCACTTTTCTGGGTGCCAGTACACACCACTGACGCCTCTCTCTTTCTCTAACAGTGGTCCCATGTCCCCTGCATGGCATCAGGGCCCTTCTGAAGGCTGGTGTCCCTCTGCTTCAGGTATCTAAAGATACTGAAAACGTGGTGGTTGCTGGGGTGTTATACACTTTATGACTGTATATAGGAGATATTTTGATAATTCTGCAAGGAACTTCTCAGTTGTTGGTTTGCTGGTGGTTTGTGGGTTTTTGGGTTTTTTTTATTAAATCTTGATATTGTACACCTGAACTGTAGCCCTAGTAAATGGTAATACCAGCAAGTGTAGTTTCATGAGAAGAGCTACAGCTCTAGAGGTCTCCAACACATCAGTGATGATTCTTACAGATATATTTGCATCTGGTGGGAGCTGCATAATATTTAGTTGCATATTTGTGTCTTTGCTGGTGACAGCATATTAATAAGCACTTGTCCGTCTATTAACAAAATCGTGTTTTAATTCAAAAGGAGAGAAAAAGCAACCAAGGCTTATGAGCTTAAACTGTAACAGCAAAGAAACATATAATCAGAAAGAGGAATCAGCTTGTGAGTCCTTAATTTAAAAAAGGCAACGTTGTTACATAATTATATTTTTAATTATTTGACTAATTATTGACTAATTGGCTATAACATGTGAAGGCAGTGCTAACAAATCATGGCTTTGGGAAGTGTTTACTTTCAGGATCAGTATAACACGTATTTGCACAAACAGTAATGCCAAACTGAAACATCTAGACTGCCTTAAAGCTGGGTATTGTTGTTGAAAATAGGACATGAATCTCAGCTGATTTCTTTAATTGTTTCTTATGCAGCACATTCCTAAAATCAAAGTGTAAAGACCAGGAGAATTAACAATTTTGATTTGCAAATGGGTATTTTTTTTCCCCAGAAACTATTAGGATTTTTTTTCCCACCCATTTCTGTATTTCTCCTAGAATCCCTGGTGTAGATAACAGAAAACACTGTAGCACTATATTCTATCTTTTTTCTCTAGTGGAATATATCACTGGGGTTATTATCACAACTATTTTGCTACGTTCAGTGAAATTAACATTGATTCCATTTCTTGAAATCATATGGAGACTGCAACTGCACTCTGCCTTATTACCAAATGAGTACAGTGTGCCCTTCAATAATTTTCTAAACTCTCAAATACCTTGGAAATAATATGCTGGAATGTTACCGAACTGTGACTGAAGCACCATTTGTGTGAAGTGTGACAGTGCACGAATGATATTCCACAATAAAAGTTCAAACTACATTAATCTTTCACAGAGGTTCATTGACTGGGAAGATGCCTCAAATACAAAATAAAGACACTGTGGTCCCACTTCAGATTATTTCTGAGCATTTCCTCTGTATGAGTCCTTTAGAAACATGTACATTAATTTCTCTGTTATATACTTAAACCTAACCAATGAGAAATTAAAAAAAATGTAATAAATTATATTATTTCTGCAACCACATTAGTGATAATTTTACATCTGCATTTGCTGTAGAGAAATTCTCTTGGCAGGGATATCATTAAGTATGTAATGGTAGGCAGTGTAATACACTTATTTTCATTCCTTGTAGATGATGGTGCATAACTCATTTTGTGGTTTTGCTTCCTTCTGCCATCTTAAATTACAGACATTCATCAGTCAAAAAAGAGGCAGGCTCTGACCACAGTTATTTTCTCACTCACTTCATAAGATCCTGGTACAGGGAAGAGGAAACCATGCTATTTAAATGGAGATTTAAGTTTTCTGAAATTTAAGTTGCATTAGTTTTGGAAATGGAAGAAGTGACCTCTGAGTGACCGTGAAATTTGGCGGTAGGAATATGGGACTGGGAGCTGGGTTATTCCACTTTCAGGCCCTTCTCTTTTGCTTATTTGGGTTTTGGCCCTTGAGCATGTCTTCTCATGTTTTACTTCCCTCCCTGGTGAACTGGAGAGAATGGTGTTGCCCCTGATGTCACACAGGTATTCGAGAATGAATTACTCAATATCTGCACAATTTTTGTAGTAAAACTTCCTGAAACCTGGCAGTCAGTGTCCAACCTTGATTTGAAGAAATAAATTACTGGGGAAAATGTAGACCAAAGTGACTTGGCCGAGACCAGTCAGTAAGATTGTGCCATCAAAGGTGCAGTTCTCCCAACCTGTGATCCCACAATGTAAATATCCACCCATTTTTTCCTCACCTGATTTCCATCATTTGTTTAGCTGCATGGCATTGAGGTTTCTGTACTCCTTTGAAAACCAAGACCCCACCTAAACTTATCAGGGTCCTCAGAGGCCAAAATTCACCTTTTGTGGCTGTGACTTTGCTGGGAACAGGGATAATAAAAGCAGGTCCTGGCAAAAGCCTCTGCTGTTTGGGGCAGCAGCTCAGCTGCTTGGTGCCTAAACATGAAAACAGCCCCTGGGGACCAATGGAATCCCATCCTCCTTGTCTTGGAGTAAAAATTGATTTACTTTTTCATTATCAGCAAGAAAACTGCCTTCTTTGGCTATGATGAACCAACCTTCTGACATCACATCAGAGATTAATTGCTTAAGACCAGAAGGGACTGCTATGACCATCTAATCTGCCTTCTTGCATAACATGGACCTTTGGACATTCACTAAATAACTCACACTTGAAAGACAGTGTATCCCCAAGGAAAACAGCCAGTCCTGATTTTACTGCCAGAGCCCACCACAACTCTTAGCACATTTTCCACTGGAGCTATGTTAACTATTTTGTGTTTTTTCAATGTGTGCTACGTTAATTGGTGTTTTTTTTTCTTTTAATTTTTTGATCAAGAGCTAATCAAAGAGCTTCCTGTATGCCACCAGTGAGGAAGAGACTCTTTCAAGATAATCTGGTTCCTGCTTCAGGAGACTTCATGTTTTTCTTTTGAATTGACGAGGACTTCTGAGTGACAGAAACCATGAACTAGACCTCTTCTTCTGCTGGATGGCACAGGCAGCTTCCCTGTTTGTTCTCTGGTGCTACGAGTCCTGTACGTAACCATGTAGTGGGACAAGAAGGCACAGTTTCAACAAAGACAGGGAACATCCCCTCCTGGTGTGTAACCTGTGCAGTGGGGTACTCCCAGGGCAATGGAGCTTTGGGTTATTCCCCTCAGTCTGAAGTAGAGTTCAGATATTAAGTTGCCTCTTCCTGGGCTTGGGAACCTGACACCAAGTTGTCGTGCAAAGGCAGGTTATCACTGCTGCAGCTACCTCCATCAGAAGGATGTTTAGACTGCTGAGTCCCACCTGAGCAGGTGGTATTGTGAAACTGCACCAAGCTCCAGTGCAGACCTGCTAGAAACCAGTGTTTCCTACCAGCTGGAGGGAGGCAGCTCCATGTTCAGCATTCAGGAAGCCTAGAAGACCAAGAGGAGAAAAAGACATTTGATAAGCTGAATCAGATTCCTCATGGACTTAGCTGGGGAGCCTTTGCTCTTTTATAGGCAGCCTGAATCATCAGGCTGGGACCAGGCATTTATTTTTAAGGTGTTGCAACCCTTAAAATTAAGTGCCTATTGTAGGTGGTCAGAATATAGTCCATGTCTCTATGGACTCCACTGGTGCTGGAGTAATAAATATGGGTTGTCTGGTAGTGCAAGAAGACTCTGGGGGCCAGATGAAGGAAATCAAGGCTGGAGGGGAAGCAAGAGACTGCAACAATTATGGATGCTTGCAGCCAGATTTGCCTGTGCAGCTGCTTCTCATGCAGCTGAGTCACTGTTCCTGTCAGGGGTTTTGCTTTACCTATGAATCTCAGTCACGGTATTTTACTGGTAAGGACCATCTCTGCCCACACTCTATAGTCAGCTGTATTTGCTGTGACAGAGATTAATAAGCTACTGGGTGATGAGTAAATATTTAATGATATTTTTCTTTGCTTTGCTTTACATGTAAAATAAATATATTTGCAGAATATTCATTTTTTTTCTAGGTCTGGCAGCTTCCTAGAGTCTTTCACTTTTGACTTTTAGCAGATATGTTCATATGCTGTGTCTATAAGGATGGTGAGGCAATCTTTATGTTTTGCATATAGCAAACATAATGTTTCATCCCCCTTTGAGAAAATCCCTTTCTGAGGTTTAAACTAAATGTGTCTCATCTTCGTATTCAGTATGGTTTTACTTATGCTGCAGCTTCCAAATTATTCTAACCCTTGTGTGCCTTTTTTAGTAGGATTTTCTTGTTCCATTTTGTTCGTAGTAAAATTTCTTGATGAGACAAATCGGCTTCCTTTTAAGGATTGAAATAACGATACTTTTATTTTAATCAGTGTTCCTTATGCTGCAGTCCACAAAATAGATTACACTGCTGAAATCTTTGTTCTCTTAGATGAACCTTGTTTCTGCTATACCTGACTATCTGTCTTGAAGAAGCAGCACGTCAAACAAACTCTTCTGAACATAGCTTAAAAAACGTCTTGTAAGAGGGATTTGTTCCAACTTCTGTGGAAATTATTCCCCAGGACTGTATTTGTCCTTGCCACTCGTAATTGGACTTTAATCTTCAGCTTTTGAATTTGCTGCATCTCTTCTGATTCTTCTTCAGCTAAATCCTGTTGGTGGCAGTCTACTGATTCCCCGTGGAATGCTGCTATTTGCTGAGATTGCAAGTATCAAGAGGTCAAAGACTTACGCTGCACCAAAAAACATTGTAAGGGGTTGTAAAGAAATTTCATCATCATCGAGAAGTGATGAAAGACATTGCAAATTAACTGTTCATACAATAACCTGAAAAGTCTGAAAAAACTAATGAATGATTAATGAAGGAGAATTTACCACTGATGATCTCTCTTCCATGCTTGCAGATACTTGAACTTTTATCTAACTTTGACAGCAAGGGGCCCAGGCTGCGGAAGTTGTAGAGACAAAGCTCCTTTCTCTCACAGAGGAAACTAAGAGAAGCTCAAATTTAAGAAATAATTACATTACAGTTTTCTGGCATTATTCAGGGAATTAAACATTTCATCTTCACAATGAGGAAAAGATTATATGGGAAGAGTTGCTGTACTGAGACCAGGGCTACATAGACTCTAATGTCTGAATAAAAGATTTAATAGTCCCAGTGCTGAAGAAGGTTGTACTGATGTGTTATACCTTAGGAAGGAACTGCCCACAATTTTATGAGTGGTGGTGGTGGGGTTCCCCCCCCAAAAGTGTAATCAAATAAGAAGATCCTTGATAACAATCTGACTGGAAAATCTGACTAAGAAATCTTTGAATTAGTGTATGTTCTTCTTTCTTTCCATTCAAATATAGCAGACCTGGATCTGTAGCTATACCCTTGTTTGGACCACAAATTTAATATTATGTCCATCATGTCTTTGTTAACTGCCTAGCTTTTATAAAAAGCAATTTGAAGTGTAACATTGGTCATCTAATGATAACAAATAGGATGCCAATAAATCAATCATGTGCTTGACCTGTACTAACAATATGTCTATTGTGGAAGACAGGCTTCTTATTTTTCAGAAAGAAAACAGTAGTTTTGAGGGCTTGATGATTAATGCTAGAATACGATTTTTCACCAGATGTTTTATCCATAAACTTTCTTAACTCTATCATCAACAGATTAAACCAGCCTCTGTCCCCTGCAGTTTAGTAGTATGGTGTGACTAGTTAGTAAGTGCTACTCAACAGCACTGCAACTTTTGTTACATGGCAGAGTCATCCTGTTAAGTTCTGCCATTCTTATCGGTTACTTCTAGCTCTTTATTTTCTAAATCCTCCAATTATCCCATGTAATCTTGTCAGGGTCACATGAGTAGGGAAGGGGTGGATATGTGGCCATTTGTTCCTTTTCTCTCCCCTCTCCTCACACTCTACTCAGTAAATATGAGCAGTGTGTGGTTACTCCTCAGCAAAGCTCATGGACTTAACACAGAAAATCTTTGAGCTGCTCAGATGGAAGGCATAGCAATGCATCACATACCTAAGTAGCTTGAAGGACTTTTCTGCTCTGAATGCTGATTAGCAGACAGTGATACATTTTACAAAACACAGAACTGCCCCCAAATTACTCACAACACTCCTGCTGCCTCTGGAAGCATCCCCTGTACATGCACAGTGTCTAGTAAAACGTGCTCCCAATAAAAATAACACAGTTCACCTCATAAAAATCATATTCTTGCAAAATAAAATATATTGAGGTTGGCTTGTAAGTTCTTTGTAAGTATATTACCACAATAAATGATTTCTCTTGTGATCTCCTGCATCAGGTTTTCTCCCAGAGCAAAATCAAGTGTTTCAGTGAACATTGATTAGAAATTCCACGAGAAACTCCAGTTCTCACTCTGTTTTTGTTTAAGATTGTATGAGCTTTTGATTTGTGATCAAACCACAACTGCTCCCAAAATTATCTGTACCAGTATTTCTGTATTACATCAAAAGTACAAAGGGAAGAAGGGGAATGTTACAAACATGGATGTAGCCCCACTTAAATAATTCAAGGACTAGGACAGTACTCAGTGCAGTAGCCACGAAAAGTTCAGGTAACTCTGTGTGCCCTTCAACGTTTTGAAGTAAAATTCTACTCTGAGTTACAAACACATAGCCCTCATTGAATACTGTATGTGAATAATATGGACACAGGGAAGGCTCAAACTCTGATTAGAGGAAACATTCCCAGAGTTTAATATGCTGAGTTGCACTCCATGCTTTTCTCTAAAACAGTTTAATTTCAGAAAATTACAGACTAAGGGGGAAAGTACAGTTTAATGGGAACCAGGAGACCCTGCTCTCGTCATTCTCTTCTTTCACCTCCATTGATAGTTTTTCTACTTCACAACCCTTAAGAGTTAAATTTGATGAAAATATTTTTGTTCCAATTTTCTTTTGTAAGTAAATGTCATACTGAATCCAGGGCTAAAAGATAATCATTGGAAATGTGACTATATTTGAAGTTCTTATAAGAGAATCATAGTTTAATGGGAAAAAATGGTGTTTCCTCTTCCTGATCATTTATCACAAATTTTATTTGATCAAATTATACACTTTCACATGGTCATTTATCACAAATTATATTTGATTTAGTTGTACACTAACAAATTTGGAAGGATGCTGTCCAGACATGCTGGGTCTTTCTCTATTGACCTAAGCTTTTTGCTAATGACCTCCTTTTATGAAGTAACTGCTTTCCTTCTCTATTTTTGGCTTCCCAAAAAAGCAAAATGATTGGTGCTTCAGGTCTCTTGGAAAGAAAGCAAAATATCACAGGGAAATTCTTTACACTAAAGAAGGAGGAGAACAAAGCCTTTGAACAAAAGACTTAAATTCCATCTGTCATTTCCACCCACTACTAAATCTACCAAAGACTGAACATTTATCCTACTGAGCTGAATATGCTGATATCTAACTGTGGTGCTATTGATCACTGCAGAGTATAGGCCTGGCTTTTTAGCGTTTTAAACTGTTAACATAGATTTAAGTGCAACAGAGGAGGCATGAAGCCATGAATGTTTTATTGGAGTGCTCTAGATCATCTCTCAGCAGGTGAGTTCAGTGCCATTACTTAAAAGATTAACCTCCTATACCTACAACAGCAATTATGACAGGAACTGCCTTATTAGGTAAAACATATTAGATAAATTGAAACTCTAACTCTATTGATAAATTCATTCGGTAAAGCTGACCTCATGGTTCTCAGGCCACATAGGAAAATCTGGAGTCTTTGTCCTTTCGTGCACAGGAATCAACAAGCTAATGAAGAATTAGTGAGTATCCATGTGACTTAAAGAGCATGTTAAGAATGTGTCTGTTTTGCACATGCCTAACCTTTCCATGTACCATACAATCTTTGGGGTCTCACTTTGACCTCAATAAGACGTCAATAAGGCGTAACTTGTGTCCCTTCCCTTTCCTAGGAGGAATTTGCTATGTAATCATTCCTCTGAGGCAGTTTTTCCAAGAGTCTTACATTATTTCTAAGCTTTAGTTTCAGCTTCATAATGCACCAGTGTGTTCACAGAATCACAGAATCATTAAGGTTGGAAAAGACCTTCAAGATCATCAAGTCCAACCGTTAACCCAATGCCACCATGCCCACTAAACCATGTCCCAAAGCGCCACATCCACATATTTTTTGAACACCTCCACTGGTGGTGACTCCACCACCTCCCTGGGCAACCTCCCATGTTCCAATGCTTGACAACTCTCTTGGTGAA
>NW_010510130.1:0-1099 GCF_000687285.1 Phaethon lepturus
GCGTGCGGGCAGGCGTGCGGGCAGGCAGGCACGTGCTGCCGAGGGCCTGGCAGGGTGCTACAAGCAACCAGCAAGCTGCTCCAGTAGCATTTTTTTCTTTTCTGTACAGTGGAAAAGAGCAATTTTGACATCACATTTTTGATTATTGTTATTAAGCTGGAGAAACATTAAAATGTGAATGCTTGGGGCTTATTAGCTAGAGCTCTTCACCGCAAGATCTCAAAGCACTTGATGAAGCCAACGTGTTATTAATCCCTACTACTTATATTGAGCTATTTACCTACTGATATTGGGGGTTTGGTGATTATTATTATCTGCATTTTTTGTAAATGGGAGAACCAAGGCACAGAACTGAATGGGGAGTTGAAGCTGGAAGCTCTGAAGCTGGAAGCTGAAGCTGCTCTTGACCCCCCCGGCCTGCAGCTGGCTGCCATCTCCTTGCTGCCTGTCCTCACTGCTCCGGTCCAGGAGGCTCGGAAGAAGGCTGGGATGGATTGAGAAGCCCACCCAGGAGCTCTACCTGGAGCACTTGGTGCAAACTGCTGCGCGGCCAGACCTGGCAGCTGGGAGAGAGGTGGAGGGTGCTGGCTGCAGGCTGGGGAGGGCAGCGCGCAACTTGGAGCCTTGGTGCTGCGTATTTTAGGACGCAGGGGACCGAAGGAGGGCACAGTGCAAGCCTGTGCATGTGGGGGGAGAAAGGGTGTTCCTGAGGCACAGAGTGAGCCCTTTGCACACGTGCATTGTCAGGCTCTCACTTGGCAGAGTAGTCTTGGCACTGTGGCCAGGAGTACTCCAGGGTGGGCCAGTAAACATGTGCGTGCTGTGCAGCATCTTTGTTTTGCCCAGTCTCTTGGGCCCAGCTCAAGCAGGGCCTTTACTTCAATGGCAGTCCTCTCTCAAGCTGCCTGCAGCCTCACACCGGCTCCCACATCTCTGCAGGGCAGAGCTGCGTGCGGGGAGCCGTGGTGGCTCCTCGCGGTTCTCGCGGTGGCCCTGGCCCTCCCTGTTGGCCACCGTGGAGCTGTCCTGTTCTCAGCTGTCCCTCCAGCCGTTTTGGGCATCTGCAGGCACTGTTGGACACGAGGAGGTGGAGCTGGTG
>NW_010510130.1:1167-1837 GCF_000687285.1 Phaethon lepturus
GGCCTGGGGAACCGCTGAGCTGACCCGCGGCAGGGGCTTCCCTGGTAATGAAGCATCCCGCTCCCTCCCTGATGCTAATTAGGGGCTGCCTGAGGAAGTGTCACGGATGGGGTGGGAGGCTTGGATCTGGGCCGGTGCCATTACAGCTGGTGCAATGGGTAGTTGCTCTCCTTTCTGCAGGAGTGGCTCGGTTCCGGCGCATGCCAGCAGCTCTGGGTCCAGTCTGCAGTAAGAAGTGCACTGCAACCCTGATGCTCCCCCCTCCCCGCCCTGCTTTCAGCTGCCAGCGTAGAGAGGCTCCCGGAGGCTCCCCTCAGCCTGTCCTCTCCCCCTTTCCCCATTTTCTTCGCTGTGGTTCATTGATGCAGGCATCCCACCCTGGCCTCCCACGCGTCAGTCCGGAGCATCCCCGGTGGGCCGGGGAAGGTGGGTCCATAGGCGGCTTCTGTCGCTTGGTTGCTGTGCCTGGCTGGCGCCCCTGCCCCTCTGCCTTTTGGGAGGAGCCATCCCCTCTCACCCCGGTGTTCTCCATGAACACGCCACACTGCAAGCCCCGCGGGCCAGGCGAGGGCTGCCCCGCGGGCGGTTGTGCGGTCAGCAGACACCATAACGGCACCTAGGTTCACTCCCCCATCTGCTGCTCTCCGGGGGCCAGGAGCAGCTGGCAGGC
>NW_010510130.1:1894-5133 GCF_000687285.1 Phaethon lepturus
CAGCTGCCGTGGGGCACGCTCGCCTCGCCTGTTGGAGAATGCAGCCGCGTGGCCCCGTCTCCAGGCTGCGGCAGTGCCCTGACCCTCCTCTGCTCTGGGCTGTTCAGGGGAGAGGCCAGAGCGCTTCCGTGTGCCCCTCACCTTCCCCAATTAGCCAGAGGACAGGAGACCCTCGTTAGCATTCCTGTGTCTCTTTGCCCTGAACCAGGTGGTCACCGCAGGATGCAAGGTGGAGCCTCAGAACGTCGCATACCCGAGCTGGAGCGAGGCTCCGAACCCCTCAGGCCTTTCCCCTAACCTTGATCTCTTCTGAAGGCCTTTCTTGCGTTTGTAGGCTCAGCCTGGGGCTGCTGAGGGAGAGGAGACTTCTCTGCCCACCCATGGAGTCACGCTGACTCGGTTGTGGTGGGAAGCACTGTACCGTAAATTATTTGTAGCAACACCTTTTGCTTTTCCCCTCCTCTCCAGCAAGTGCACTTTTTTATTATTATTGTTGTTGTTATTGTTATTTATTATCCCATTTCTGCTCCAGTGCTGCTAAGAGACATGGAGAGGCTTGGCTGGTATTCAGCGTGGTTACAATAAGCCCAAGCCCTCCCTTTTGTTCTGTACAGCTTGCTCAAGTGTTGTATAGATACCTCACTTTAGCTGTTTCTCTCCCTCGTCTTCGGCGGCTCAGGAGGTTTGGGAAAGGTCAGCTCCTAGCTGTAGCTTTTTTCTGCTCCAGACAAGTGCTGCTCTCATTGTTTGCCAAATGCCTTGCTGCGCCTCGTCCCTGCGCTAGGATGATTTAACCGGAGCCGCGCTCCGCTTTAGATCCAGCCTGCTCTCTGACCTCGCTGTGCAGGCTTGCCCTGTGCTTTGTAGACAGTTTTGAAGCATGGTCTTGAACAAGTGCTGAGAGATCCCATCTCCCCTCGGCTGCTGGGGAACAGGCACAATAGGCTGCAGCCTCCAACATCCCAAGCAGGGACTCCGTCTGCTGCGAGCTCACGCAGACCCTGGTTCACCACCGCCTTCCAGTGTCCGCCCTGCAGAGGCGTCCGTCATAGCTGGCTCAAAAACCTCCGGCAGTGTTGCTGTGGATAAAGCAGGTTTTGGTTGTGGTCTCAACCAAGCCGTGTCCCGGCATGTCTGTCAGGTGATGTAGAAGGCACACCGGTAGGAAAATACGTGGTCGCTATCCTGGTGATGTTGTAGAGATGTCACTAGAGGGGCAGCAGGCACGCAGAGCCCTGGTCCGTCTGCACGCCCCGGGTCTCTGGTGCTTGTCCCCGTTGGGTGGGCAGGTGGCTGATTTCCTTGCCATGCTGGCGAGCACCATCTCTGCACTCCTGTCGGCCCCGACTCGTCTGAAGCTCAGGAACACGAAGGCAAGGCTGGTCCCTTTGTTGTATCTCGGCCTGACGCCCAGCAGAGCAGGGTCCAGCCCCCGGGTGCCTGAAATATAGCAGCGGCGCTGAGAATAGAGAGCAGTCTGCAGCCCCTTGTGTGTGGGGTGCTTTGGATAGCTGGTCCTGACCAGCGCTGTCAGGAATCAAATTTAAGAGGTCCTGGCACTTCTTGCGCACTTTGTCTGAGCTGTCGTGTGTAAGCGTTAGGACAGGAGCACTTTGTGCCTCACTTACTGCTGCCTTCTGCCCGGACCCAGCAAAGCGCTTCTGTCTGTGGTGGCTCTGCTCGGGACGGGATGTGAAGGCTTGGTCAGTGCCGAGTACCCTGGAACTGGGCTGACAGTGTATTCTTTTTACTTCCCATTTCCCAACTTTTATTCCTTCGGTGTCAGTGATAGTTACGCTTCTTGAATCCTCCCAGGTAAAATTAGAGAAAGAGAGCTAGAGAGAGATGTTGGGGACGAAGGAAGCTGCCTCTGCATTTCATCCTTTGCAGAGCTTGTTGGCTTGAGTCATCTTAGCAGGCATAATAAACCTGTTTTGTCGCCTGGGTCTGGCAGGGGAATTAAGGCATTTTGTTTTATTCTCATTCATGTTCTGAGCTTGCATCATCCAACTGCATCCTAGCATTGAATGGGTGAGTTTTCAAACTCACCTGCTGTGAACAAATAGGCTTCTTCACCAGTAGCACCAGCAATGACTAGAAGTGAAAGAAACCTAAACAAGCAATTTGCTCCTTACAGTTTTTTTCTACTTTGAAGCATTTTTTGTTCTCGCTTTGTCTGCTTCTGGGCCCAGTGACTGAAACTCAGTGAAGCTGGATCCTCCTCTGCAGGAGGGGCTGGAGCTCGTGTTTGGGGGTTGCACCCTGCCATGCCCCTGTTCTCTGTCCTGCCCGGGCGCCGCGGGGCAGCTGAGCCATCCCCTCGAGTCGGGAAGAGCTCCGAGGCACTGCGGTGTGCAGGCTTCTCTCCTGGGGACGGAGCTTGTTGGCAGGGAGTGGGAAGGTGTCTGTCAAACACCGGTGCTGTAAAACCTCGCTTTTACAACATTTGGTTGATGCAGAATGAGAGAGAAATAAATACCCTTTATGTCACCTCTTTTGCTCAGGTATTGGCCTATTATGTCCCTAATGTGTTTCTGAAATACGGTTCTGGAGGCAAGGATAGACTGAAACTTCAATTCTGATAAAATACCAGTTTTCTTTATGTGGCTTGATCCAGTTAACTTTATGGCCTTTTTGCCATTTACCATTGCTTTCATCACTGCAGATTAAGACATTCTTAAATATATGTGGACAAAACAATTACAGGGAGAGTCATTTAAAAGGTAACAAGACCCAATTTGGGTCCAAATCTGAAAGAACAATTTTAAAAGTTTCCTTGAAGAGAAGTCAAAACCATGAGCAATGTTTTAATTTCTTCACAAGTCCTGTCCAGCGCCGAAAGCTTTTTCCTTCCAGGTTCGCAGGCTGGCTGCTGCGGAGCGCTGCGGGGCCTGGGAGGAGAAGCGGACGGCAGGGACCGAAGGCAAAAGTGCGGCTGGTGCATGAGCTGGGGGGGAGGAAATGCACCCGAAAACAGCAACAAGGGTCTTAAAATGGGGGCTTTGAAGTGCTCAGTGCTGCCCTGAATTGGGTCCCACTGAAAACTTCTGGTGGGACCAGACCTGGGTTGGCCGTTTGCTTCGGAAGCCCTCGCCTTGGATGTGTGAGGCTCCTTTCCCACACTCTGAGGCAAAAGACAAGAACAGAAGAGCTCAGGGAGAGAGCTGTCCCCGTCACCTACTTTGAAACCCTGGACATGCTTCCCACCTTGGTTTCACTATCTGCAAGCGTGCTGCTGA
>NW_010510130.1:5164-5849 GCF_000687285.1 Phaethon lepturus
GAAGGCAAGCGCCTTCAGCCAAGCAGCTCTCTCCCCTTGGCCTTCGAGCAGGCATCTTGATTGAACTCCACTCCAGGATGGCTCTGCATCCCCCATCTGCTGCACACCAGCTCCCTTTCCCTTCCACACCCCTGATGTCTAAGGTAGCTCCGTCTCTCCTTCCCCTGCACCTCACAGTTGGTTATGCACAACGCAGTTACACTTCTGCTCCACAGACCTGTGCCATGGGATGGGGGGACGGATGAATCCCCACTTGTCCTGCATTTCATGTTCCTCACTTGCACACCTCCCCTGCACTCTCTAAGCTCAGAGCTCAACAGGCTCATCTGCATTTAAAAAAAAAGAGAGAGAGAGGAAGAGCAGCAATGGAAAGAGCAGGAGAGGCTATCCAGAGTGCTTCATAAAAATGATGAATTGCTTTTAGATATTGGGCAGGGGAGAGAGAGTTCTGTTTTATTTGATGATGTTAGTCCCTTAGTGTTGTATTGTTGCTGTGCATATGAGCTCAAAATCTCGAGGCAGTCAAAGGCAAACGCCTGGGAATTGATGTGTAAATGAGCCGCTGTCGAGCATTTTATTTTGCCTTTTATGATTTCTCTTTCTCTCGTTATGTAGGTCAGTCTCCATTTCTAACGTATGCCGTGCGCGTGGGAGAGCGCGGGGCGGTGAGGTGTGCCCGGGGGTG
>NW_010510131.1:0-349 GCF_000687285.1 Phaethon lepturus
TCGGGGAGGTGGCTGTCGTGGGCCAGAAGAGGAGGGCTCAGGTCCTGCAAGGGGACCGAGGTGCTCGCTCCGTGCAGTGGGACCGTGCTACCAGCTGGCTGTTAGCCCCAGGCACTAGCCAGCCGTTGGACGGAGGTGGCCACCAGACATGCCTGCCCTAGAGGCGGATCTGAGCTCCGAACGTCACCCTGCCAGCGCTGCCGGCGTCCGCCCTCATGGCATCCCTGCCAGAGCCACCCCACCTGCCTCAGACAGCGTCCGATGCCCACGGCGCTCGGCGGGTCGCTTTTCGAAGCTGCCCGGCTTTCCCTCGAAGGCCTCTGCGGAGCCGGGCGCGACTTGGCAGGGC
>NW_010510131.1:370-2799 GCF_000687285.1 Phaethon lepturus
GCCTGGGCTGAGCCGAGCATCGCCCAGCACCGCTCCGCTCCCTGAGCGGGCACCGTGGGCTCAGCCTGCTCCCAGGCGAGGTGGAGGGTTGGCTTCTGCCCTTTTCTGCTTCCCGGCAAGACCCTGACTCCTTTATTCAGGCAAAAACTCACACTGAGAATTTTGCTTAAGTCAAGCCTGGGAATTCGGCCCTAGAGGCTTAAATAATTCTTTCTACATGGGACACGCAGAGAACAAAAAAAACCCAAGCCAAAAAAACAAGCAAACCAGAAACAGCCATATAAGAGGAACAATTTCCTTTACCACTAATTTTCTCTCTGTTAATTAGCAAGAATGTGGGGTCACTGATTATAATGCCCTTAACATCTCCTCCAAACCCACACGTCCCGGCTGGGGACAGCGAGTGACTACACAGGGCCGAGCCCCTCGGGGTCCCCCGGCAGCCTCGGCATCGTGGGGGGCAGGAGGAAATCCTGCCTGGGAAGCCTACGTGGGTACCCGGGGCCGGACCCCGGGAGCTGCCCTGCTGTTACCTCTTCCGAGGGTAAATCGAGGACTCTGAGATGACTTTTTTTTCCCCAGGCTTGACCTGAGTTTGCTCCCTCTGAAACTCCTCGTTGGCTGCAAAGGAGGAGAGAGGAGCCAGGGCTGGGGCTGCTAAGACGACGGTTTTCATCGGTGTGGAAATATAGAGCTGGAATATGGAGAATGTGAGGGGTCCCACCCACGGAGCTTCTCCCCACTCTCCTAACGCTGTGCCTGGACCAAGGGGCGAGCTGGGCACCCTCGCTCCCCCGAGGACACACGCGGCCACCGTCCTCGGCAGCAAACCCACGAGGAGCGAGTCACTGGGATGGGTCGGAAAACACCCATTTCTCCAGAGATGTCGAAGCTTTTCCCCTTTATTGCTCCTTTCCCTCTTAAAAATTCCTGAAATAACTTTTTTCCAGAGTCTTAACCACCAGAAAGAAAAGGACGTTTCGGGGCGCTGCTTTCTGTTAAGGCGTTGAGGGGCTTTGTGCGTGCGTTTGGGGGTTTGGTGGAAGGCTTGGGAAATGGCAACAGAATGTATATTTTTCTCTCTGGATATTTGTTGAAAAGTTTCTGTTCCATCAGTAAAAGTGATTTCCCCCGCTCCCCACCCCATTCTTCTGTTCACCTGCTCGTGGGCTTTTGCTGGAACCACACGGTGGCTCCTCGTGAGCCGCGCTTGGCTCACCAGCGAGCATCCCCCGTCGCCACGAACGGCGTCTCGAGCTCGAGACACAGGGCTTCGCTGAAAGCACTTTCTGATGAATATAAATCCGGGGGGGGGTGTGGGGTGTGATTAAATGGCTCGTCTATTTTCGGCAGAGAGAGTAGGTGCAGGGGAGGGCTGGGTTCCCCCGCCGCCGAGGAGCCCTCTTTGCCGATTCCGGCGAGCGCCGCAGCTTTCCCATCGCTCGGTCCCCGTGACCTGGGCTCCAAAGCTATTTTCTGCCAGCGGCGGTGCGAAGCGCTCGCGGGCGAGAACCCAACGCGCGGTCGGCTCGAGCCCTTCCTGTCGGCTCTTCAAACGCTCGGCAAATTCCTTCCCCAACCCGCAAGTCCTGACGCGTCCCGCGGCACGGGACGGGCACCGCACATCGGATGCGGAGGGTACGGGGTCGTCCGTGCTTTCCCCTTCCCATGCATGCGGCTGCCTGCAAACGCAGCTTCCAGTGCTTGGGAGAGGCCGGGGATGGGCCGGGGGGTCCCAGGCGCTCCCAAACGGGGGATCCAAGTGTTGCCCTGCGGATTCTGGATGTGGAAACGCTGCCCGGCCACATCCCCTCCTGCGGCCGGAGCGTCCCCGAAGCGAAGGTCCCCCAAGTCTCCCCGCTTGCTCTGACGTGAAGTCAGGTCATTTCTTGCCATTTCTCCACACCAAAAAAAGAAGGACCGGGATTCCTCCCTGAGCCTTCGTTCCAGCAGTGCGGTCAGCGGAGTCCTTGACCCTGAGACATTGGCCTTTCCCCAGGTTTTTATAGTGCCTCCGAGCGGCCTGGGCAGGGGTTGGATTTCAGAGGAAACCCTGCTCTTTCTTCCTGGTGTTTTACAGAAACAGAATGAAAACATCCTAGGAAAGGTGATTCCCCCACCCCCCAAACCTCCTGACCCATCAAAATGTTTTGCTTTGAGAAAAATGGAAGGAATTTGTTCCACTTGTTGAAATGCAAAAAGGGTTTTGCTTGTTAAAAAAGAAGATTAAAGTTTGTTGTTTTTTTTTTTTTCCAAAGTGAAAAATTAAATCTTTTTCGCTGCCACAAATGACAGAGGGGCTTTTCTTCCCAGGAGCTCAGCTCTTCCACCCATCCATACCAGTTCACCCCTCGGGTTTTACCTCCCATATAGCCTCAGAGCATCCCAGCATCAGCAAAACTGGCCCCTCGGCCCAGCACCCAGACCCA
>NW_010510131.1:2915-3145 GCF_000687285.1 Phaethon lepturus
GGGCATTAAAAAACAAAAAAAAACAAAAAAAAAAAAAAAAAGAAAAACAAAACAAAAACCCCAGGAAAATTGATGGGTTTAAAATTCCACCCTCGGCCAAGCCCCTTTCCAGAGAAACACGTCGGCCGGCGCTGCAGCCAGCGGCCGGAGCGGGATGCTCCGCGCGGGGGGGACCGAGGGTTTTTTCCTCCCACCCGGCGGGCAGCGAGCGGGGAGCGGAGCTGGCCCCG
>NW_010510132.1:0-399 GCF_000687285.1 Phaethon lepturus
GTGCTTCACACCTGCAATCACAGCCCGTGTTGCCTGCTTGGGGACAGCAGCGAGGCTCCCAGCAGGGTGGGCGAGTGGGGCTCCACAGCCTGTTTCTCTGGGGATCATCTCTCTGATGGAGAGGATGGAGAGGATGGTCTTGCTCCCATGTAGCATGGAGCTGGTTACAGGGGTTTGTAAGTGCCAGCGGGGCTGTCTCTCCCCCATATCAGCCCACTATGAATGTGCCGGACGGAGGATGCGGGACCCCTCCAAGCCTGGGGCTTACATTTGACCCGGAGCTGGGAGGATGTCAGTGACTCCCCGACAGCGAAGGAGATGATGCCCGCGTCCTGGCGGGGGACCTGCACCGGCACCAGGAGGGGCGTCCTGCCAAAGCTCTCCAGGAACGTGCGGGGG
>NW_010510132.1:444-1010 GCF_000687285.1 Phaethon lepturus
GCGGGGTGATTCCCGCAGCTGCAGCCCATCCCGGCTCCAGCAGATCCTCTCCAACGCCTCCCGCGTCTCCACGCAGAAAACCGCGTTCTCCCCCTCCATCACATCCAGCTTCCGCGGCAGCCGCTTCACGATCATCCCTACAAGAAGATACCTGTGAGGGCTGGGGAGGGATGCTGGGGAGTGGGCTGGGCTCCCTGGGGCGGGAGAGAGGAGGAGGAGGACGTCAAGGAGAGGCAGCAGCAGGCACCCTGGCCAAGGAGGTGAGGGAGGGAGATGTGGGGGGTGGTGGGAAGCATGGAAAGGAGCAGGATAAGAAGGCAAAGCCGTACTGCTGGAGACCTGCCCCCCACCTCGGACAGAGACCTCGGCGATGCTGCGCCCCTTGTCCTTCATCTGGCAGAGGTAGATGCCGTCATCATCAGCGCGGGCGTCGCGGATGGTCAGGCGCCGCACCACGCCTCGCTCCTCCATCACGTATTTGTGGCTGGGCTGCAGCTCCCTGTCCTCCAGGTACCAGGCGGTGGGGATGGTCTCCAGTGGCACCTGGCACTCCAGCACAGCGTCCT
>NW_010510132.1:1123-1417 GCF_000687285.1 Phaethon lepturus
GGCCTGGGGCTCTCCCAGCCTGTAGTGGGAGACTGGGATGGGCACTGACCCTGGGAAGAACATTCCAGAACAACCCCAGAGCAATGGGAACTAGGGCACGGGCTGGGAACACCCACCAAAGCCCCCAGCATCTCAGAAGGGAGTTTTGGCGGACGCAGGACCACGCACAGCAGCATGCTGAGGAAGGTGTCTCAGCAGAGGGGAGCAGCGGGGTGCAGGCAGGGCATGCAGCGGGTGCTGGGGCACCCCAGCCATGGGCTGTCCCCACCTGGCAGGGAGGCTCTGGGGGGTGGG
>NW_010510132.1:1816-2074 GCF_000687285.1 Phaethon lepturus
GGATGCGGTGCAGACGTACAGCCCCTGGTCCTGGGGCTTGCAGTACAGCACCTTGAGGATGAAGTAGCCCTCCCGGTCCTCGTAGACGAGGTGCCTGCGGCCGGGGACGAGGGGCTCACCATCCTTCTGCCATATGATCTCTGGCTTGGGCTTGCCGGTGACGTAGCAGCGAAACTTGGCGTGCTTCCCCGCGCTCACGGCAAATGCCTTGGCCCCCGGCGTCCTGGCTGGCACTGCGCCGTTGGGCACCTGGGTCTC
>NW_010510133.1:0-5163 GCF_000687285.1 Phaethon lepturus
CCCGATGCCCGTCAGCGTTTTGTTTTGCCCAGGGCGGTGCGTTGATCCCACTGATGCTGGAAGCCAGCGCTGGAGCCGTGCTGCGGCATTTCCCAGCTGCTGCTGCCCAAAGCAGTAACGCTAACGCGGCAGAGCTGGGCGCCTGCGCTGCCTTCCCTGTGCCCAGGCGAGGAAGAGCCGGACTGCCAGCGCGGCGGAGAGATTCCCCTCCGAGAGAGCGAGCGCTGAGTCTTGGGGCACTTACATTCAGGGAAAAAAAAAAATAGGGGAAAAAAAGAGCGTGTTTACAAATATATATATATTTATAGATATTTATATGCATATCTAGATGTCATTATGCTAAGTCACGGTGAGACAAAGTGGATCGGCTACAGGCTTGACGGTCTAAAATTAGGTTTTATGTAAAATAAGTCTTTGCTTCATGTAGGGCAGTTGGTATTAAAATTTATTTTCGTCCTGGCTTGTATTACTGCTTGATACGATTGCAGAAAGCCCAGGGCACATGCATATCGTTGCCGTTCATAACATATACATGGATTCACAACCTCGCTAGCAAGCCGAATTGCCTTGCAATCTTTTTTTCTGCTGCAGAAAGCTTAAGCAGCTTGTAAGTCTTAGAGCGAAGAGAGACCCTATGTACTTGCTCTGCAAGAAGAGCTCTTGAAAGGAGCTGTAGGAGCCAGAGAAAGCATTTCACCAGCTGCCCAGCGTTCATTACCCACGTGGGCTCATTTCTGAGAGCAGGACCCACCGTGTCCATAGGACTAAAAGTAGGAGACAGGGCAGTAAATGTTAGTGGAGCAGTTGTATATGCTCCAGGACAGCCCACGACTTCCCCTTCCCCAGAAAAAAATCCCAGTGCGTTTATTTACTTCGACTCTTTACCCAAATGCCTCTGGCAAAGGCACTTTACTCTTATTAAGAAAGCATAAATTGAATGCTTGCAAACGTATACATGTGAACCCCCACGCTCCTGCAGGAATACAAATATGGTTACCATCAACAGGCAAAAACAGTGATTTTAGGAAGGACTTACATGTCCCCTGGGGCTTTCCTGACACAGTGAGGAAGGTGTGCTCGCTGCAGCCCCGGTGCCGGGCTGGGGGCAGCGCCCCGAGCCCACGGGGTGGCTCTCTTGGGGATACGGCATTTACTTCATGGAAGCAAAAGGTCCATCACCAACGGGGGCCGGAGAGCAAAGGCTGCCCACGGAGAGCGAGGAGGGGAGACATGAACAGGAGGGGAAGAAGCACCCACTTATCCCCGTGTGAGGGGAAAACGGGCACGGTTTGGCTTCTGCCGCAGAGGAGCAAGAATGACAGGAAAGGCACCGCGGGCACCGGAGACACTGCTGAGAACCAGCCCTCTTCGAGAGACCTCCACCCGGCCGTGGAGACAAAACTCCTGACAAAAGATGGAAAAGCCACAGCTAGCTAAGGAGAAGGAAGATTCGGGTTTATAGAAAGCTTTTCTCACAGGGAGCGAGATATCCATGAAAGACTGGCTTAAAAGTCCTGGGTTTCTGGGGTCAAGGCTGAGCTGTGACACCCTGAGGGAAAGACAACCTGATGCAAGCGAGAAGATGGAGATGTAGCCACTGAGAGAAAGAGCCTGACCAGCTACGTGGAGGAATTAGGATCACTGGCGCCAGCTGAGAGACCGGGTAGATTTAGAATAAAAGGACTATGTCGAGGATTTGCTATACATCTCCCTGGGAGTCATTCTGGAGTGATGCTGCTGGAGGGAGGGATGCTGCTGGGACTGATACTGTTTTGCAAGAGGCTGCTTTCCAGGCAGACTGAGGTGCAGATGATCAAACTGATTCTGCTCGGATGTGTCTGGGAGATGGCTTTTTACCTAGCAATTACAGAACTGACATGAGAAGGTGCTGCTTTTTTTTGTTGTTTTTTAAGTAGAAAGAATATTATAAAAAAGCTAGCCGTAGAAAGTAAGCTTGGAGTGTGCAATCACTGCTGGCTTCAGTATAATTAAACAGAAAGGTATGAAAAACAGGCTGGTAAATGAGGGCTCCATCCTGAAGAGGAGAAACTGGATGAAGGGATCTCCAGCCTCCTCCATGTAGGTCCTGCAGGACGCTGCATCCTTGCCTCCCAGCTTCACCAGAATGCGTAACCCTGCTTTACTTCATACATGTGTTGTGGTGTTTCGGGTTTTTTTTTTAAACGTGGTATTTCTTTACAACTGTCAGCATCGACCTTCATAGCTGCCATGGTGATGAGCACCACAGAGAAGCCTATAAATACCATGAATGTGCCACATGCTGGCCCTTTTATGGGCCCCACTCCTTTTGATTTACTTATATGCAAGATATTTTACAGGACAACCCAATTAAGCTTGACAGCCGGCTGACAATGAATTCCTGCCCGGCGACGGCTCGCAGACACTTTCCGTTAAACCCGGCAATGCCATGCAAAAGACCAGCAGAAACCAGCGGTGGGACTTAGCATTTCTACTTGCTGGTACCACTGGAGGGTCCCCTATGGTCTTCACAGGACCCCCACGCCGCAGGAGCGTGTCAGCGCCCGGCAGCTCTGTAGGAGGCCACTGTGGAACCGAAAGCCCTTGATCAGGGGTGCCACGGTGGCATCAGCACCCGGCGCTGATCCGGACGCAGCCCCTTTGCCCGCTGGCTTTGGCTGCTCCCCCGGCTGCCACCGCGCCTCCCGAGACGGGCACTCCTCGCACGGCATCCCCCGTAAGCGACACCTCTCACCTGATCCCGCTCTCATTCCAGCGGTAATTCCTGTATTCCAGAGGGGTGAGGCAGAAATACGTCAGCAGACGCGGGGCTTGCGTGGCGTGTCTCTCTCAGCCCCCAGCAAAGCGTCGCTGTTCTGGGAAAGCCTCTTCCACTCTCTGGAACTGCTTCCACTTTTTCCCCCAACCAGATAAATGGCCAAAATGGACAACCCTCACCCCAGAGCTGCTTCAGCCAGCCATCCTTCCCAGCTCGACGGTGTCCTTACTCTCTCCCCTGCACACTCCTGTCCTGCCGAGCCAGGGGAGAACATCCCCGCAGAGGCAGCTGAAAAATGGGGTTATTCACAGGGGAAACAATCAAAGTTGCTTTCTGTGTTCTCTCTGGAAGGCAGTGCCTGGATCCTGCCCCACCTCTTTGGGGAGGCAGGAAGCCCCCACAGCATGCGGGGAATGATACAGACTCCTCGCTTATACATAAATGCATCACCATTTTTGCAGCTTTTCTGGCTGGAGCCCAGTACTGGATTTCAGCCCCAAATATCCATTTTCAGATTTTTGATCTTGAATGATTTAAAGTATTGAGGAAGGCAGGTGCCTCATAAAATCACATTCAGTCACTTGAAAACTCAATTTTCCAGCAATTTTTCAAACAGAGAAAGTTTTGATGGGCTGCAGTTTGATGTTGAGCTGACACCTGAACCCAGGTGGCTGGAAGGTTAATGAAGAGCAATGAGTCCCAATAATGCGACCTAAACTACCCAAGCTCTATGATTATTTGACTTCAGGTTTATAAATTCCCCCCAAATTCACATTAAGGGTGCCAGTTCTCCTCTTTCCTTCAGCATTTTCTCCTTTGATGGCTGCTGCACTTCCCTCTACTCTTTCTTCCCTGGATGGTTTTATTTTGCCTTTGCCAAGGAAATTGAGCACAGCGCAGCTTTGCGAAGTTCTTTTGCCACTATAAATTTCCTGTAGTCCCCCCGCTCGGCTTGGGTGCCAAGAGGGACTTCAAAGCAACGCTCCTCTCTTCCCATGAATTCGAGGCAAGATCCGTGCGGAACTGCAAGGCTCCACTGCCAAAGCCTGGTTACGCCAGGAGAGGTGTAACCAGGGGAGAATTAATTAAGAGGTGATTAAGCCCCACCATGACCTCCACGCCGAGCCAGGGAGGCACAAGCACTGCCCAAAGTCTAAGGGCACACGCGAGGTGAAAAATTGTGCTGGCTATTAGGTGGGACAAGTTGTGTAGCTGCAGAAAACGTGGGAAGATTAGAAAAGCTAAGAAATCAAAGGAGAAACTAAAGAAAGACCGAGATTGAGTTCTATTAGAGAAATAAGAACCGAACAAACCTGTGATTGTATTACTGTAACGGCAGAAAGGACGGGGAGGAGCGGAGGGAAGAGGCTGTCCTTCCCGGAGAGCCGCGGATGGCCCACTGCTGAAAACCAGCGGTCACGCTCACCGGCATTTAAGATACATCAGGGGAATTCAAACAAGAATTCAATCCAATTAAACCAGAAGCTGCGTATTTTGCAAAGGGATTAAAAGAGAGCTTTAAAATCGGAGCCAGTGGCCCCACGGGTAAATTAATTACGTGGAAGCTGCCCAGGTAAAGGACATGTGGCAGCGATGAAAGCTCCGTTAGCGCCGCTGGCGTGCGGTACCAGCAGATGGGGAAGCCGAAGCGCAGGCACGCAGCCCGCGCGGGGCAAGGGGAGGTGTCGATCGGCAGAACCCGACGCGGCAGGTTCTCCTGGAAACGCAGAAAGCCGGGGAAGCTGTTGCCAGCCAGCACCTTGCTCGCGGAGGTGAACTGCAGCAGGAGCTTGAAATCCAGCCCGGGAAGAGGATCGCGGGCAGGGAGCAGCTGCTGGGATGCAGAACTGGCCCAGCCTTAGCATGAGGGATCGCTTCCGTGCGGCCAGCAGATCTACGGGCATTTCTCGTGCCTTTTCGAGGCAGGCATACAAGTCCAGAGGGGCCAGCCCAGGCTGTCCTCGTGTTCAGGGACGCAACGACTCGTCGTCTTTAATAACAAAGCTTCTATCAGGTTACGCTTTAACCTCGCGGTGTAAATGATGTGCAAGGGCAGCGGGTGGCTACGGAAAAGCTCACCTAAATGGCCCGGCTCTGCTGCTGTTGCAGAAATGAACCCGCAGGGAACGGAGAAGCCACCCCGGGGCAGTGGCAGCCGGAGCTGTCTGCTAATTGCGCAGGACACGCAGGGACCTGCACTTTGTTCGCCATCTCGCTCCGTCTCCTGCGTGGGAAGGGTGAGGGCGTGCTCGCGCGGTTTGCCGACAGCACGGGGGAAAAGTTCAGCCAAAATGCTCGAGTTGTGAAAGAGCAACCACACACAAGGCTTAATAACAGCAGCTTTCTTCTGAACCGGAGTTACTAGCGAGACCCCCGAGACGCGCTTGCCTAAGCAGGCAACGCTA
>NW_010510134.1:0-2981 GCF_000687285.1 Phaethon lepturus
GCGTGCTGCTAGCCGGCCGTCGCACTCCTCGCTGCTTGCGCTTACCCTCCGAAACCCGCGTCCGCCGCGGGGCGTGTGCTTCACCCCCGGGTTTGCCCGGTTCCACGTGTGGCAGAGCGAGCTGTGAAGAGGGGCTGATGCTGACGTGGGAGGACGTCTGCCTCGGAAACGCGATAGCGAGATAAGCACTGGGAATTTAAACTCCGTTTTTAAAAGCAGCTCGTAAAATTAAAAAGGAAAGAACAGCTCTCGTTGCTGTTTGGAGTGCCAAAGTCAAGTAACTCAAAGCTTGAAGTCACTCTCCTGGTGTTTGTTCACTGTCTTAGAGAGTCAAATAAAGCTTGTTTTTTACCTTTTTTTTTTTTCTTGATCTTTTATATCCTTGGTTAGAGCTGCTACCACAGTAATTTTTTTGGAGAAGAGAATAAGGGACTGGGGAAAATGGATGCTGTTGTTTATTTCAGGGGATTTTTTACATGATCACAAATTCCATCAGTGTGTGTTCTGGACAAAATTAATAAAAATCAATTTTTCAAAAAAAAAAAAAAAAAATTCTGACCTTGCTGCCCTTCCTGTGGAAAACCCCTTGGAAGGGGGGTTCTGGGAAGCAAAACCAGCATGGGGATTCCCTGGCAGGGCTCCTTAAACTGGCAAGCCTGTGGGGCAGGGGCAAGGGGAAGGGGAGTAGGTTTGCTGGGGCAAACATAATCCCTCCAACAACACAGGGGCCTTCCACCAAGTGTGGTTGACCCCTAGGAGCTACAGAAAGCAGAACAATTTGTGTGGAAGAAATTGTTTCAGCACTAGCTCTGATTTCCCACAACCTCTCCTTCAGGTCCTTTCCCTAACAGCATGTAGCCCTCACACAGAGGAGAAGACCCCCTCACCCCTGCCATTAGGCTAAGAGGGGCCCTGAGCAGGCATTGCAGCGTGGCCCCTTCTTTAGGCTCTCAGAGGCCTGTCTTGTTGCTTAATCACTAAGTTTTCCCTGCCCTCTCCCTGACTATTTCAGTGAAAAAAACCTTGAGGACAGCAGATTAAATAAACAGCTGGATAGGCAGATGGATGGATGGGTAGATAGCTGGGTGGAGGATACACAGGGAGGGAGGGAGGGAAGGAGGGAAAGAGAAAGAGAGAAAGAGATACAGACAGACAGACTGATATTGTTGGGAACTGTATATGGCCGTGGACTTTAAACATCAAACAAGCCCTTTGCCAAGCTGGGAACGGTCAACAGGAGCTGTCCTGCTCCAAACCTCAGACTCCAAATGAATCTAAACCACTTCTTTTGAACCCAGCACAAGAGGCTAATTCCAGTCTTGAGAAACAAGATGTCGTGTCACGCAGTGAGTTTACTACAAGATGTGCCAAAGTAAAAATCCTGCCTAGCTGGTAGTTTGACAGTAACAGTTTGGCAGGTATAAATGGGAAGCCCTTGAAAATTTGGGCTTTTTTGGATTTTTTAAAATTGTCTTTTTCCGCAAAGTGACAAATATATTTCCTGAAAAGGTCTATTTCTCTCTACAGCACAATGGAGCTGGTCAGAGGAAAGGAAGTGCTTCCTAGCCCTGAGCCTGCCTGGCTTTGAAGGATTGACATAAAAGATGTGAGAGAGCCCTTGTCATCTTCATGTTTTAAAATATGGCAGGACATAGAGAAATGCAGCCCCTCAGGACAGGCGAGAGGCTGTGCTACAAGAAGGAGGAGTAAGCCCTCTGAGTAGTAACTTCCACTTCGTCCCTTTCATTCCTGTGAGGAAGAGCCCCTTCGTGAGGCACTGCGGTTCCTTCCAATGGGAAAAAGGGCCCCAGGCAGGCCAGTCACTTTGTCCTTGGGAGGTCTTGACTGCACTGCCTCCTTCAGCCCCTCACCTGGATGGCTTGGTCCTTGCAAGATGCCTAACTTCGTCTTCATCTGAGTCAAGGTTATGCCTCTGCATCTTTCTCAGTTGCTACAATCCGGTGTCCGGCTCCTCATAAAAGGGGTAACTGACCATCTGGCGTGGGACACCACTCACTACTAGTTACCACATCAGCGTTCCCACGATGGCAAGTGTAAAGAAGTGAAGCGTGGGAGCAATTACACGTATCTAATTTCTGATCCAGAATGGAGATGGAAGAACTTGGTGATACTCAGCGTTCAGTACAAATACTTAGTGGCACCCAGGTCATGGCACTGATGGGAAGCCTTCCCCTTGCTGCCATCCTTGTGTTGGTACAAGCAAACGCTTGTGTTGGAAATGTGATACAGCTTTGCCGATGATAGTAAGGGATCAGAGAGGATGGTTTGGTACTTGTTTACAATAATGGAAGTTCCCAACAGTATGTGCTGGTTTTGTCTGGGATAGAGTTAATTTTCTTCACAGTAGCTAGTATGGGGCTACGTTTTAGATTTGGGGTGAAAACAGTTTTGATAATACAGGGATGTTTTCGTTATTGCTGAGCAGTGCTTACACAGAGTCAAGGCTGCCTCTGCTCCTCACTCCACCCCACCAGTGAGAAGGCTGGGGGTGCACAAGAAGCTGGGAGGGAACACAGCTGGGACAGTTGACCCCAACTGACCAAGGGGATGTCCGTACCATATGATGTCATGCTCAACATATACAGCTGGGGAAGAAGAAGGAAGGGGGAGACATTTGGAGTGATGGCATCTGTCTTCCCAAGTAACTGTTACGTGTGATGCAGCCCTGCTTTTCTGGGGGTGGCTGAACACCTGCCTGCCCGTGGGGAGTGGTGACTGGTGACTGAATTGCTTGCTTTGCTTTGCTTGTGCGTGCAGCTTTTGCTTTCCCTATTTGTTGTCATTTAATCTGTCAGGTAGCTAAAACAACCACACAGCCATTCACTCACCGCCCCCCACGACAGCAGGATGGGGAGAGAATCGAAAAAAACAACGGGGTAGAAGTCATAGGTTGAGATAAAGACAGTTTCATAGGAAGGGGGACACACACAATAATAATAATTATAATAATAATGATAAAA
>NW_010510135.1:0-203 GCF_000687285.1 Phaethon lepturus
GCCCCCGGTCAGCTCGGGCAGGGGGGAGATGCCCCATGGTCACCACCAACCCAGCTTCAACCCAAGCTCAACCTAAGCTCAACTCGACCTCCTCAACCCAACATCAACCCAACCTCCTCAACCTCAACCCAACCTCCTCAACCTCAACCCAACCTCAACTTCCCAACACTTTGCCACGGCAGCCTGAACTTTAGAGAACGGCC
>NW_010510135.1:503-1808 GCF_000687285.1 Phaethon lepturus
CTGGGCACATATGGCCACTAGATATAGCTACGCCAACAGCTATAGATAAGCTTCGGGATACCGAAGTGGGCTTTGTTTGTCAGCCTATAGGAAAATATCGATAGAGGAGGACGTGGCCAAATCTTTGTGGGGGTGAAGTTAAGCGAGAGCCAGGCCCGGTCTAAAAAAAGGCTCCCTCCCTTCTCTGTTTACATCCAGGACAAAAGGCAGGGGATTAAGCAGCCCTGTGCAAGCCCCGGTGCCGGCCAACCATTAGTTATAAGACGGTAAGAAGATTTTATTTTAAGTCACCTCCAGGGCACAATTAAGCCTGAAGTTTCCTATCTACTCCCCAGCTTTCGCCTGGGAAAGCGGCGTGCGCCGAAAGCTCAAACCGAAGCCTCAGGACGAGCGCTGGCTCGCACGACGGCGGAGCCAGGCGAAGCGAAAGGCCATTTTTTTAAATATGTTTAAAGAATTTATTTAAATTCTTAAATACGTTTGGCCGAGTGGCTTTAATCAGTTTTAATCAGGTGGCCAAGCGGCAAAGAGCCGAGCAAGCTGACTTAACATGGGTGAAACCCACCCAAAAAAAACGCTTTGCCTTCGGGTCCCCGACCTCGGGGGCACAAGCGAAACGTTTGCCAGGACGGGTTGAGGGGAGGGAGCCGGGGAAGCGCTCGGGAGCTGCCGGCGGCAAAGCCACGAGCTCGACTTTTTAATCTTCCCGGAGAGACACCAGCGTTCCTGCTTTCACGAGCCACCCGCGGCGACAAGCGGGTCTGACGGGACTGAAGGACAGCAACGAAAAAATGCATTCTTATTCTTATTTTGAAGGGGGTTTTAAAGGGAGTTTGACTTTAAGGTGAAGCTCTTGGATATCTACCGCTTGATATTCTTGCCTTCCGCACGGAAAGCAGGATTTCGATCCTGCCTGCGGCGCCGATGCGCACCGCGCTGCTCAATTACGGCACTGGGTGCAGCCCAGTGACTAATACAGTGCTGAAGGTTTTTAAAAACAAACAAACAACAAAAAAAACCCCAAAACCAAACAACATTTCGTTGTGATGACAAAAAGCAAGCATTTTTTAAATACTCAGTAGAGCAGTAAGAGAGGGTGGTGCCTCGGCTCCCCCGCGCCGGGAGAGGGATGTTCTTAACTCGATTAAGGGATCGGCCGGCCTCTTGGCCGCGCGTCAACTCTCCGGAGGCGTTTCCAACGCCGCTCCGGCCGGAGAGCGAGAAGGGAGAGTCCCGTGTAAGGGACGAGAATATTTCAGCAGAATGGTGCCGGGGAAAGGAAGGGGAAAAAAAAAAAAAAAGGGA
>NW_010510136.1:0-204 GCF_000687285.1 Phaethon lepturus
CCACCGCCGTGCCGGGGCTGGGAAACACATGGGATGGGGCGGCCTTGGGGAGCCACGGCCGGACCCAGGGAGAACAAAGCAGCCGAGGATGGCTCACGGGTGGTTTTCCCCCAATTTTTTCATCTTGTCTGTGCTGCGGGGGGAGTTTTCTGGGTGAGAACATGGTTCCTGGTTGACCGCAGGTTTTCTGAGGCTCGCCGGAGG
>NW_010510136.1:958-1374 GCF_000687285.1 Phaethon lepturus
GCCTGTTCCCTGCACACGACTCCAAAACGCTCCCTCCCGGGGGCTCTGACATGCCTTAGGTTTGGCATCCTCCACGCTCAGCCCTGGAGGAGGCTTTCTCCTCCGTTTGCTGTCACGGAAGAGGAGCAGAAGGAAAATCCTCCCCTGGAGTGATCAAACTGTCCCTCCTCATCCCTCCCGCTCCCAATCTGCCCCCGAACGTTCGTTAGCTGGAAGCTGTTTGCTGCCGTGGGCCGTGTTTCTCTGAGGCCAGGCTCCACGGTGCTTATTTCACGCTGTGCTGCAGCATCAGCTGGCACGGAGCGGGCAAAGCGCGCAGAGCCTGCACCCCGATGCCCAGGGCTGGCGAGGGGAATTGACCATGGATGCCCAGGAAAGCAGTGTCAGAGACGGGGGGAGCCCCCGGGGCGGCGGGG
>NW_010510136.1:1400-1698 GCF_000687285.1 Phaethon lepturus
CCGGCAGGCAGGGGGCCCCGGCTGCCTGCAGGCTGCCTGCAGAGACCAGTGATGGATAGCAGAGCGGCTGTGTGCCAGGACTGGCTCTTTGGGGGGCTGCCCCTTGGTGCTGATGGTCTCCGTCTCCCTGTGCCTCAGTTTCCCCAGTGGTTGCAGAGGGGCCGTGATCTGGCCTGGCTCCCAGCCTGGCCGCCGAGGCTGAATTCCTGCTTTGTGCCTGCTGCGCTCGTCGGAAGGTGCTCTGGGAAAGCAAATATTCCTCGCCCCCGAGTTTACAGCCTGGCTGCTCCCTCTCTCC
>NW_010510137.1:0-4967 GCF_000687285.1 Phaethon lepturus
GGCCAAGTACTGGGTCCTCCACTTGGGTCACGACAACCCCACACAACGTTACAGGCTTGGGGAGGAGTGGCTGGAAAACTGACCGGCAGAAAGAGACCTGGGGGTGTTGGTCAACAGCCAGCTGAATGTAAGCCAGCAGTGTGCCCAGGTGGCCAAGAAGGCCAACAGCATCCTGGCCAGTATCAGAAATAGTGTGGCCAGCAGGAGCAGGGAAGTGATCGTGCCCCTGTACTCGGCACTGGTGAGGCCGCACCTTGAATCCTGTGTTCAGTTTTGGGCCCCTCACTACAAGAAAGACATTGAGGTGCTGGAGCGTGTCCAGAGAAGAGCAACAAAGCTGGTGAGGGGGCTGGAGCACGTCTTATGGGGAGCAGCTGAGGGAACTGGGGTTGTTTAGTCTGGAGAAGAGGAGGCTGAGGGGAGACTTTATCACCCAGCAACTCAGGGCTTTCACCGCCACGCATCTCCCACAAGTGAGACCACTGTTTCCTCTACCAGTCAGTTCCAGCTGCTCCAGATCCAGAGAGCAGCCACCTCCTCAGGAGCTCCATCTGGGTCATGGCCTCTGATGTGCCCAGGTATCGGGCCAGCGAACCAAGCCCTGAAGGACATCACCACCTGCACTCCCACATAGCCTAGAGCAGCCTCAAGGTGCTACTGCTTACTGAAATCTCTGGGTATAAACAGCCATCTCACCCAGGCCAGGATCCTCCAGATGCTCATCAGCCCTTGCTCCACAGGCTCCTTTTAACAGCAACCCACCAATCAGACAACAGTTAACAAATGAAGAACCTACCAATTAGGAAGGAGCTAACACCAATCAGGGATGAAATATAACAAGTCAAAATTCTGGATTCTGCACCTAGGACAGAGTAACGTCAGGCACAAATCTAAACTGGGAGAGGAGTGGCTGGAGAGGACCCCTGCAGAAAGGGATCTGGGGGTGCTGGCCGACGGCAGGCTCAGCAGGAGCCAGCAGTGTGCCCTGGCAGCCCAGAGGGCAAACTGCACCCTGGGGTGCAGCAAACACGGCATAACCAGCTGGGCAAGAGAGGTGAGTGTCCCACTGTATTCGGTGTTGGTGCGGCCTCACCCTGAATACTGTGTGCAGTTCTGGGGCCCACAATTTAAGAAGGATGGGAAGGTCCTTGACTATGTCCAGAGGAGGGCAACAAAGCTGGTGAAAGGGCTGCAAGGAATGTCCTGTGAGGAGTGGCTAAGGACTTTGGGCTTGTCTAGTTTGCAGAGGAGGATGTTAAAGGGAGACCTCATTGCTCCCTACAGCTTCCTGAGGAGGGGAAGTGGAGAGGGAGGTGCTGGTCTCTTCTCTCTGGTATCCAGTCATAGGACGCATGGGAATGGTTCAAAGCTGTCTCAGGTAAGGTTCAGACTGGACATTAGGAAGCATTTCTTTACTGAGAGGGTGGCCGAGCACTGGAACATGCTTCCTAGAGACAGGGTTGATGCCCCAAGCCTGTCAGTGTTTAAGAGGCATTTGGACAGTGACCTTAAATAACATACTTTAACTTTTGGTCAGCCCTGAAGTGCTCAGGCAGTTGAACTAGATGATCATTGTAGGTCTCTGCCAACTGGAACTATTCCATTCCATTCCATTCTATCATAAGCAGTGCCTTGCAGAATCTCCTGGAAGGTACCAGAAGGACCTGAAAGCACCTTTTTTAAAAAACAAAAGCCAGATCCAATAAATAAATTGACTAAAAGCACCCTAAAAACAACTGCTAGGAGAGGGCAAGGAATAAAAAGCTACTGAAAAATCAACACAAATTGAAAAAAAAAAACAACCAACCTCCAGAAAAATACTGCATGGTCAAAGCTCAGCTTTGTCCCAGACCCATAATTTCTGAAATAATCACTAGCATACTCAAGTGTAAATACATTATTTCTTCATTTTGACCTCAGTCCCATCGTTATTTGGTGCTCATTTAATGCATTTTAGTTGACACTGGGTAGAGTAGCCTCATCAGATAATATCAGCATAGGTCCAGTTGGGTTAAAGTACTTCTAGACATCATTAATTTAGGCTATGTTTGTCTTTTACTGAACACATAGCCTGGTATCTTTCCTGTAATTTTAATGGTTTCTATGGTGATAAGAAGATTTGGTAGAAATTAGTCACATTTTCTGAGCACATGGCTTGGTAGGACTTAATGCAACTGATTTTTTATTTTTCTCTGTCATTTTCCTAAAGCTGACTTGAAGCAACATTATTACTAACTCTTCTTCAAACAGATTTTATATATGAAAGGCAAAGATCCCAACATTTAAAGGCCTGCTGTGAGCAAGCTATGAATATGTTTCACTTTTTTTTTACAAAGCAGATGAAACATTAGTCCATTTCTTATATTCACACTTGAACCTGCACTGCTTTTAGTTTTACATTACTTAAGCAATACTAATTATCCAAGGTTTAAAATTCTTGCTGCAATTTGCTATGAGATTTATCTGGATCAACATTTGTACTAGTCTGTGAAAATGTGTACTCTTTCAGTTTCCTCTGGGATAAAAATATTCAAGGCAAACTCTCTCACACTTAAATAATTTGTAATGAAATACTGCTTTCTGTCTAGATAGCATTACAGAGTAATTGCCAATCACAGAGTTTCAGAAAATTGTGTCATTTTGTAGTTGTCTATAATATTAAGACAACTCTGCATAATTGACAAGCTAATTCTAATGTAATTTGAATCGTCTATCTGAGCTACAGCTGGGAAAAATCTCAATACTTACAGTGAGCAGAGAATATGATGAATTTTTATCTTCTGTTCTGCTTTCCCCAAGTTGCACCTCCATCTGGAGTCCACAAAGGAATAACTAAAGCAAGCCAAACTTTCTGAAGTTATTCTGACATTTGCAGAGAGAGGATGTAAAATATGAAAATGCTTCTTTTGGTGATATTCAACTTCATTTTAAATGAAATTTTAACTTCCATTTTTCTATTGTCGCTTGTTTTGTAAGCTTAGGCATTATGATACAAAATCTAAAATTTGTGGTTTTTTCTTGTATTTTTGTATATGAACCTGTGTAGATTTCCAGAGAGCTTAAAACAATTTTTATTGCAAGCCACCTTTGTAGATATATATAAAAATGCTCAGAAGTCCCACAATAGCTTGCTTTCCTCCTCTTGCTTTAGGAGCAGAACTGGTCACTGTGGGCTGGAATGTCATTTATCCAAGTGAATTTTCAGAAGTTTGACCAGTATAGGTTAAAGAACTAGCATCAAGCAGAATTATAAATTCAGTTTTGAGATTATGATTTGGTCAGGCACTAGAAAATACAGAAATACAAAAAGCTTCCATTTGTTGCTATGATATTGTTAGCCTTGTTTGCTAATAATGTCTCACGTAAATTGCTGCTGGTGGTGCAGTCTTACTGCTGCTGTTACTGAGTCAGTACCTACTGCAACAGAATCTACCTGGTGCTCTGATAGCCATTTCTTGGTCATCCATGTCAGAAAAGTCTAGAGCCACACAGCTCTTCATTGTTGCCTGAATGGCATAGGGAAAACCCATTTTTTTCTTATGCCTGCTATCAGGAATCTCGTTAACATTGTCAGCTGCTGAGGTTCAGTACAGCTACCAGCACCCTTTTTACATGTGCAGGATGGGGTGATTGCACTTACCCATGCTATAGTTTGAAAACAAAAATTCATCCTTCCAAATGGTCTTCCTTCCCTTTCTGAGTTTAACTCTTCAAGTATTGCACAGGAACCAACCTACCTTTCCCACAACAGTTGCCAGCCTTTCTTTCACTCAGTACTTGAAGTAAGTTACAATCCAATCAAGTTTTCTGAATTCAAGCATTTTTAGGTAACTGTTTACTGTTTGACCTACTTTCTCCAGAAGAGTTCAGGTAGACATTCTGCATTCACAGGAACGTCTTTTGTCTTCTAGTGTCAAGATATCAAGTGTTGCCTACGGTCTCAGTTGAGCTCTGACCTTTCTAATTGTTCATCCAATTCTGATAGTCTATAGCAAAAGTCTACTAAAGCAGACCCACAGGAAATCCTAATCTATTTTTGTCTGGAAGGACTGTATGAAAGGTGTTAGAAGGAACTATAGACATCACTGGACTGCATTAAGCTTATGTTTATGTTTAGTCAATAACTTTGTATCTGTCATCTTGAAACAAACTCTCTCCTTTTTACCTCTTGCTTCCTGTGTAGTTTAGGAGACTCAGTGTCTTTAAAGCTGTAAACTCTCAGGGCAGGGGATGTCTCTGAGTATGATTAGATAAAAATAAAACAGAGTTTTCATCATTAGTTAAGACTTTCAGTCATTGTCTTAATTTAAGTAATTATGTATGCACATGTACAGATACGAAGAATCAGTGCTTCATTGGCATGAATGGGATGGCCACAAACTTCAGCCACTTCAGTATAAAGTGCTACACAACCCTAAAAATTGTTGTTATTCAGCATTTTAATCCAATTTCTATCTTATAAAGTAAATGTACTAAAACATTCGGTTTGTTAACATTACACTGTCTTTGAAAGTAGTTCTCACTCAGCTAACACCATCTGTTTATACCCAAATATTTTCCTTCCATTCAGCCAAGTTGAAAGTATCAGTAAAAACAGTCTGCGTGGGGAAAATAAATGTGCTGGTACACATACTTATTAACACAAGAGCCATTTTTAATACTGCTTTACTCCGTAGCCAAAAACTGAGCTGTTGTTTTCAAAATTTGGTAGAAGGAAAATTGAAAAAATCCTGTGAACATCTGGAACTAGGATGAAAGCTGAAGGCAGAACCTCCATTTACTTTCACATATAAGCATCAAGACCCTAATCCAATTCATTTAAAAAAAAATGTTCAAGAAAGTAGAGAATAATTACTACATCATACACATAACATTCATCTCCTCTGTGATAGCAACACTTATGTTTCAGAGCTCAACTTCCATGAACTAAAAAGGAAGAGTCATTTGGTTGGGTCCTTTCTTTCCCT
>NW_010510137.1:4998-20157 GCF_000687285.1 Phaethon lepturus
TTAATCCTCTGCAATCCTATCTTCCTGGAGACAAAAAAAAAAAAAAAGCTTCATTCTTGGTAGAACTTCATATTCTTCTCTTCCATTTAAAAATACTGTTCCAAGTGAACACCATTCACTGTTTAGTTTCTGCCATTGACCCCAACTACCTGCTGTTCTGGCTAGTCATGATTCTCAGGAAGTAATAGACAAAAAATGACAAAAAGAAGGATGTCTCCAGGAAAAGACAAACCAAGTATACTGGCATTTAAATTTTCCATTTTTCTTTGTCAGGGGAAGCATTTATAAATGTTTCTTTAAAACTATTTACATCAAGAGTCTTAATATATCACTGAAAGAAGGACCAGAAGCTCCCTCTGGAACTATATAGACTCCGCTAAAGTCTTTTCACATGGCTTTGTTGTCTGTATTGATTTCTGGTCTCAGTTGCATCCTAGAAGATAAATAACCTCAGTAATCAGCAGCTCTTTACATCAGTTGCCCTTTAACAATGTCTCTTTCCCAGCTAGGAAAATCCTTTTACCTGCAGCTCACACAGAAGAACATATGCAGAGGTGGCTGATAGGAATAAACATAAAAATTTATCTCCTGCCTTGTCAAAAAAGTGTGTGTTGTGACTACACAATTTTCAGAAAAATGGTTTGGAATTTATAGGCTAGTTGGTGTTTGAGTGTTCTTAAACATCTTTATCTTACTGTTGAGGTGGTGACAATAAGGGAAGTTGAAATGAAATGCTTTTTCCACTGTTGTAGCACTGATCATTAGCTTACCGGTTACATTCCATGAAATCAGAGTCCTTCTACTTTTGCTCCCATAAACTGACTTTTCTATGAGTTTTAGGCTCAATACTTTCTACTAAGTTCAGTGAGAACACATCCATTCAAATTAATGAGCACTGGATTGTCCAGTTCTTGTATGTACTAAATTTGTATTTCATTTGTCAAAAATGCTGACACTAAGGAAAAAATGAACTTTCAGTTTAAAATTAAAAAAAAAAATCATGCCATCACTACTCAGAAAAGGGACACTTTTGCTCCAGTGTTACACATGAGTTTCTTTTAGCATCTGTAAATCATAAAGGTGTTTTCAGTGATACAGCTTTGTTATAAAGGAATACCATGTGAGTGAGTCAGATTAACCAAACACTCAGGTTAATATACCCTAATTCAGGAGTATATTAACATGATATCTGTGTCTAATAAGATCCCAAAAATTGTAATGATTTGTATCGTCAGACAAAAATACCTTGCATTCTCTCACTAATTAGGATTTTATAAATAGAAAGAAATAGTAGCTCTGTGTGTCTAAAGATAGCATGAGTCAATGCTGCAAATTTTTGAGGAAAACAAACAAAAAATACCAAGTGCTATGGAAAGAAATTCTCTCCTAAGGAAAAAAAAAACCCAAACACATAAACACACCTTTACATATATGTATGTCTATACACATATATACACATAAACGCATCCCAGCTGAACACCTAGCAGGAACATGAAAACTAACACTGACTTTTTGTGCTGTTCATTTTCTAGTTTTCATACATATGAATAAACAGATGGAAGTGTTTCTACTGGGAGTTTAATCTGTTGATAGCAAGGGCTATGAAAAAATATATGGCAGTTTCCCAGTTTCCAGCTGATAACCAGCTGGATGGTAGTGACTCTTTTTTCAGATGCACACAATGAGTTTCAAGTGGCAAAGGTATCAAATGAAAAAATAAGCTGCACTGACAGGACATAAAAAATGTGACCGATCTCAACAACGCATTGGTATTTATTGACTGACTCACCAAATATGCAGCAACAATTTATTGAATGGTTTGGAGACCAGAATGATTTCTATGCAATGCTTTGGTTTAAAAACCAATTTTCTTCCCAGAAAGGTTATTTTTGAAGTGTCACTCTGAATTCCTGTATCACTGCTTGAAGATATTTTAAAATGCATTTCCGTGTTACCAGAAACTAAAGGGGCAATAAAACCAAAAACGGAGCTTGACATCTGCCATTTCTAAACAGAGATATTGAGACAGAGCCCTTTGTCCATACCATAGTTAAAACCCCAAAAAAGAAAAGAAACTAATCCAGCTTTAACCTAAGGCATTATTTTAATAAGTAGTGCTGCATCACAAATGCGAGATCATATTTTGTGTGAAGCCTGCTATTAGGAAGAATCTATTTATGGTTGCAAATCTCTTCAGTCAGTTTATGTTTATGAATTACTTAAAATATATAAAGAGAAAAACTGTGTAATTAAAATTTGTGGAAATAACTTTGAAGAGAACAGCATTGCTACTTTAGATGTTACTAGAAAGAAAAGATATGTATTTTGTAAAACCTCTGTTCCCAGGGATGTACAGATGACACAGACCTTTCACTGAATAACTTAGACATTTCTTTAAATGTTAAATGGCTTAGACAATCTAGTTTTCAAATAAAATATAATTGTTTTAAAGCACCCTATAATGAAATACTTCATTGTCACAAGGATTCATTCTTAATAAAAAATTAATTTTCTGATAAAGATTGTCATTTTAGCATTCAGCTCTGGTACTTTAAAGTAAGCTGCTATCAATTTTACCTGATCAGTAGTGGAGTCAATCTTGCCAGATGTCACATCAATCTTTAAAACACAGAGACTAAAACACACTTTATTCTTTACAAGAATAAAGTAAAATTCTGACTTTTACAAGAGCACATCTCCAAAGTCTGAGATGATTTCCAGTGGTTTGTTCAGTTATTCCAAATAATCCCGCTGAAATATTCCAGTCATCATATCATTTACACACTAAATTAGTCAACAAGCGTCTTTGTAAGTAGGAACTTCATGGAATCATAGAATCTTTGGGTTGGAAGGGACCTTTAAAGGACGTCTAGTCAAGTCCCCTACAATAAGCAGGGACATCTTCAAGTAGATCAGGTTGCTCAGAACGTAATCCAACCTGACCTTGAATGCTTCCAGGGATGGGGCATCTACCACCTCTTTGGGCAACCCACGTTAGTGTTTCACCACCCTCATTGTGAAAATTTTCTTCCTTAGATCTAGTCTAAATCTGCCCTCTTTTAGTTTAAAACCATTACCCTTTGTCCTACTGCAACAGGCCCTGCTAAAAAGTCTGTCTCCATCTTTATCATAAGCCCCATTTAAGCACTGAAAATCTGCAATAAGGTCTCCCCAGAGCCTTCTCTTCTCCAGGCTGAACAACCCCAACTGTCTCAGCCCTTTTTTCCTAGGAGAGGTGTTCCATCCCTTTGATGGAGGGATGGAACACCCCAACTTGTCCTATATCGTCTATGCTTTACCCACAATTTGAAGGGAAGATGAAATACGCAGCTATGGAAAGTATGCAAGGATGAAGTAATCTAAGTTAAGATTTCCTTTATATCAGTCTGATCTTTCTAAATTACTGAATTTCTATCTGAAAGCACCTGACAGCCCAAAAGAGATATAAGGATAAAAGAACCAAGCACCTAACCTTTTCTTATTTTAGAGTAGTGCCAGAAGAGAAAAAAATTACAGCAGCTATCATATTTATTAAGTCATCAGCTTGTGGTATCCAAGGGTATAACACAATTTTCTTCTGTATAGAAAAGAAAATAAGTACAGCATTTACGTGGCACACATTTTCACAAAAGTACAGTTTTTCCCTTCAAATAAGATAGAGCTTAATGTATGAGATAAAGAGGTAGAGGGCCTGAATCTCTAGCAAAAAAAAATGATACAAATTTCAAGAAAAAACAACTACTCAGCATCCATTTACATGCAAGGGTATGCTCTGGAGAGTCACAAGCCAGACCTCTTCACCACAGGAAAGCGTGACCATCTTCAGCATGTTAGAGTGGGCTCTTCATGGAGCCTGTGCAGACTGGCTGAGGGCACACCAAGTATGCTCTAGCTGATACAAACATCAGAAGCTCATCCAGGCTTCTCTGCAGCATAGGCACTCGGAACCTAAATACAACATGGCTCGTAACCAGCAGGGTGGAAGGAAAAACAAAACTCCCATGGATCTCTTTGTTTCCTATCCCAGTATTCCATTTCAACACACACATTTCGAGCAACAGCTTAAAAATAACTGATGAGGCTAAGGCCGGTAATAAAAAGTGCATAAGATATTTAACTCGTATCAGTGGAGTTTCAGCACAAAGTTACCTGAGTATCTGGACTGAAGTGCTCCCTACACCGAAATCCTATAAGAAATCTGTAACAGCGCAGGCACTTTAACCTAGCTTTGAGTTCATATCCTTTTGTTTAGCAAGTAAAACTATACATCCTAATTTATAAGCTGCAATTCAGCTTTTGCAAGAGAAATAGCAGCAGCAAGAGTAGAGTGGTAGATAAGGGCATTTTTTGACATAAAATTGGTTTAATATCAGCTTTCATAAGCAACTGGAATTTTGAATATTCAGCATATAAGCAATCAGTGTTGTTGTTAATTCTTCAGAGATAGGTCCTTTCTGTAGCAGAGGAACAATGCACCATCTGTGTATAAGCTCGACAATAATTGCTAGTACAACAAACATTAAAGTTGATTATCCAGACTTACAAATTATAATAAATACAAGTAAAATTGAAGACAGCCTTCTCTTCCCCCCCTCCACCACCGAATAAAGCACAGGATATTTAATACAGAATGAAACATTCTTTTTTAAGCAAAATTGGTCACAAGCATCTTGAAGAAACTCAGTGTGTCATTGGTCCTAAGCTCTCCCTGATTATAGCCAATGATCATGACAGAATTTGAAGGGCAATGGATTTTGCTTCAGGCTGCGGGAAATCTAAGGCAGAATATGATAAATGTTTTTAATAGAAAAAAAAATTAAAAATTGAAAGCATTTAAGAACAACAAGAAGAAAAAAACCAACCACCACGAGATTTTTGAGTTTTCAAATCTAACACTATTATTTTTCTAGGGTGATAAAAAACAATAATGAAATTTTTGTATTCTCAGGCTTTGCTTATTCTAGTGAAGTATACATGGTCTGGTCCTAGCCTTAATTGCTGGCATGTGATCATCCATACAGCCTAACTGTTGGCCTGCTGTTTGGCATGGGAGTACACCCAATTAGAACCTTCCCAGACAACACCTGTACACAGACTGGGGAACTGCATGAGCCAGGGACTGCTGTCAGTAGCCTTTCTGGAGGAGATGACTTGGTTTTTAAGGAAAGTGAGTTAAACTGTGAGGACAGCATTATAATTTCCCTGAAAAGGAAGTTGTTTGGAATCAGACTCCTCAAACCCACTGCTACTCAAAGTGGCTCGCTGGCATCAAGGTCAGTCTCAGTTAAGACAGGGAAACAGGAACTGAGCTGAACAAGCAGGAGAGAAATCTTTCTCTCCTGATGAAGAGAAGTAGATGAAGCACAGTTTCTTCTTTCTTTTTCCATCCCTGTTACAGACATTTGTACCTCCTGTCTGGTTTTCATGTTTGCATTAGGAACATTTTGAGTTAATTTAGTCCAAGTGTGATTTAAGATGCCTGGTTAACACCAAGACAATTCTTCCTCAAAGGCATGCCCAATCTGTAAACCAAGACTCTGGAATATTTTAGTATCGCAAAAGGCTACAGCTTCCTATTATTCAATACATCCAAAGGGTAGCAGCATTTAAGCTGCATGGGCCAGGTCAAGAGGTGGTGCCACTGGGGCTATGGGAAGGATACACAACCCTTAGTGGCTGCTGTTAAAATAGAAAGATCTTTGGCATGCAATAAGATGGAAGGGTGACACATGAAGCCCAGGGAATGCAGCATGGAAAGGGTACACACAAAATGGTAGCATGCCACTTGCTTTCAGGGTCAGAAAAATGAATTCTAGCCAATTTCACTTACTAACAGGATGGTAGCCTCAGTAAAGTGGAAAACCACTGAAAAAGTTGACTGAACAACTAGAATTGTACTAGTTGATTGAATTGAACAACTAGAATAGTATTGAATTAAAAGTATGAAGTCAACCTCAAAATTAAAGCCCCTAAATACTATTAAACTATCAGGTATTATGTCAGACATATTTTGGATTATATGATCTGGTCACTGTCATTTATATTCAACATATTTCATTTATAATTAGTGATATTCAAATATTGATAGAAATATTTAATGTCTGTATAGTAAATATTTCCCATTGAATAGGGCTGAGAAATACTACAATTTTTGAGTAAAGCATAGGAAAACATCCATTTAAAAAATGGGTAGACTTGTCCTTTGCTAATGTCTGTAGATTCAAGCAATCTATTTTTACTTATGTGAGCATCTAGAAAAATGAGATGTAATATAGCACCCTCAAATATTTATACAGGACATTGTATATGGGTTACAATGTCAAAAAAAAAAATACAGGATAAGGGAAAGCTTTTCAGAGGCACAACGACTAATTACCCTCTGCATACCTCCAGCACTCACTACTAACTTGTCTTCCCAAGCCTACCCAGCTCAGAGCACATTTTTGTTATTTGCAGTCTGCAGTTTGTGTCAATGACAGACCGCTCAACAAATGTTTGATGGATCAGTTTAATTCTCTAACACAGCATAAGTACTGGTTTCTCTGAATAATGGTCTCTGTCAAAGATTGAAAATACACATGAGCCAAAGTCAGCGATCTCACCATACCTAGGCTATAAAGGTTAAGATATTCGACCAAGCAAAGTCATACAGAAAGGCTGAACCTTTGAACTACCAGCTTCTCAGAAAGGAAACAGCAAATAAGCTTAAAGAGTGGGTGAAAGAAATCTTTGTGATGTATCTTTACAGTAAGTAAAGTTAGCATGGCTCTCAATTCGCTTTTCCCCTAAGCGGTCTCTGCATCTCTCAAGGACAGGAGCACACACGACTACTCTTTGGGTACACAGCCAAGCTGCCACAAAGCCATCATTCCTCAGCTGCCCCAAGCAAAGAGCCTGCGGGAAGATGCTGTGGCTTTCTATGGCCCTACATGCAAACTCCCTTCAGAAATCACTGGGTCACTGTTGCATTGTCAGTAAGGAATAATATTCAGAAATCCATTCCCATGGGTATCTTCAACAAGGCCTTTTCTGTGCTCCTAAGAATTTCCTGCTTAGTATTTTTACATATTTTTTGTCTCCAAATGGAGAGCTGCTCTCACATTTTACTCATTAATATGTCATCACACTCTCAATCACGAGTAGTTTATGAAGCAGTTTCAGGTGTATCTTTCTTCCCTTTCTTACTGCCTCCTCCAGTGTAAGGGTGAGGCACTGCACTTGAGACTGTACTGTATTTCAGATCAGTTGTAGGAATAAGGAGGCTGTGCAGTACTAATTCAGAAAAACGTCCCAATACAGTATTTGTCAGCATTTTCAATACTCTTAGCAAAAATAAAAAATTAGAAAACATAAATAACTACCATGTTCTTCCAGTGTGTTTGCATTATCTATTTTTAGTCTCCAAGTAGAATCAGTGTTTATTTTAGCCCACTTCTCAGTCTTTTTCTGTTACAATCTCTTGGAAGATTCCAGATAGCAAATTTAAAAATCACCCGGTATTATTACACTTTCTGCCTCAATAATATGACAAAAATGCTTTTCCAGAACTCAGAACATGATTTCTGCAGCTAAGAATAACATCATGTTGTTTCTTTCATATTTGTGGCCATAGGGTTGTATAAGAGGAGTGCACTTGAATTAATGGGCAATTTCATCCATTGTAAAACGTTACCAATAAACAGATTGTCTTGTAACAGATGTAGCCTCAAATGTATAAATGAGGTATGATTTCTGTATACTGTAACTCAACCATCAGTGTCTATTTTTAAAAACTCTGTGTGATGTGTGTTATTATTGTAATCATTTCTTTAGCTATATTTAGCTAAGAGTTAAAGACAACATGGGTGTCTCATCTCTAACACATCTAGACAAACACCCATTCATTTATGCATTGTGTCTTTAGATTTAGTTCAACATAAAAGTGTGTTTGAACTAATAATTTATTTCTCCAGATCTTAAAAATCAACAGTAAATCAAAATTCACCAAGGCCTCACATCTCTTTACAGTACTGTCTGCTTTTGGGAGGCAATGTATGAAGCAGAGGGATGACAGTCCAGGAGGTTCCTGGAGTGTGTGGAAGATAGATAACTTCCTAACACAGCTGGTGAGTGAGCCAGCTAGGGAGGCTGCCCTGCTGGACCTGTTGTTTATGAACAGAGAAGGACTGGTGGGTTATATGACGGTTGGAGGCCATCTGGGGCACAGCAATCGTAAAATGTAGAGTTTTCAATTCTTGGAGAAGTAAGGAGAGGGGTCAGCAGAACTGCTACCTTGGACTTCCAGAGGGCAGACATTCGCCTGTTTTAGGGCCTGGTTGACAGGATCCCGTGGGAGGCAGTCCTGAGCAGAGCAAAGGAGTCCAGGAAGGCTGGACATTCTCCAAGAAGGAAATCTCAAAGGCGCAGGAGCAGGCGGTCCCCGTGTGCTGAAAGATGAGCCAGCGAGGAAGAAGACAGGCCTGACTGAACAGAGAGCTTTGGATGGAACTCAGGAAAAAAAAGGAGAGTTTATGACCTTTGGAAGAAGGGACAGAAAACTCAGAAGGACTACAAGGATGTCATGAGGTTATGCAGGGGGAGAATTAGAAGGGCTAAAGTCCAGCTAGAACTTAGTCTGGCTGCTGTTGTAAAAGACAATAAAACATGTTTCTATAAATATACTAGCAACAAGAGGAGCGCTAAGGAGAATCTCCACCCTTTATTGGACGCAGGGGGAAACATAGTGACAAAGGATGAGGAAAAGGCTGAGGTACACAATGCCTTCTTTGCCTCAGCCTTTAAGAGTAAGACCAGTTGTTCTCAAGGTACCCAGCTCCCTGAGCTGGAAGACAGGGACATGGAGCAGAATGATGCTCCCCTAATGCAGGGGGAAATGGTTAGCAACTTGCTACACCACTTAGACACACACAAGTCTATGGGGCTGGATGGGATCCACCCAAGGCTACTGAGGGAGCTGGTGGAAGTGCTCACAAGTTAGCACTTGTCTCCCGGTTGACTGGAAGTTACCAAATGTGAGGCCCATCTACGAGAAGGGCCAGAAGGAGGATCTGGGTCACTACAGGCCTGTCAGTCTGACCTCAGTGCTGGGGAAGGTTAGGGAGCAGATCATCCTGAGTGCCATCACAGGGCACATACAGGACAACCAAGGGGTCATGACCAGTCAGCATCGGTTTATGGAAGGCAGGGCCTGACTGACAAATCTGATCTTCTTCCATGACAAGGTGACCCGCTTAGTGGATGAGGGAAAGGCTGTGGATGTTGTCTACTGAGACCTCAGTAAAGCCTTTGACACCACTTCCCACAGCATTCTCCTGGAGAAACCGGCTGCTCATGGCTCGGATGGGTGTACTTTATGCTGGGTAAAAAGCTGGCTGGATGGCTGGGCCCAAAGGGTTGTGGTGGTGAATAGCATTAAATCCACTTGGTGCCTGGTCACAAGTGGTATTCCACAGGGCTCAACACAGGGCTCAGCATTGGGGCCAGTTCTTTATCAATGGTCTGGATGATATCAATGATCTGGATAACGGGATCGAGTGCACCCTCAGTAAATTCACAGAAAACACCAAGTTGGGTGGGAGTGTTGATCTTCTGGAGGGTAGGAAGGCTCTACAGAGGGATCTGGACAGGCTGGATTGAGGGGCCAAGGCCAACTGTATGAGGTTCAACAAGGCTAAGTACCAGGTCCTGCACTTGGGTCACATGACAACCTACAGGCTTGGGCAGGAGTGGCTGGAAAGCTGCCCGGCGGAAAAGGAACTGGAGGTGTTGGTGTTGGTCAACAGCCGTCTGAACATGAGCCAGCAGTGTGCCCAGGTGGCCAAGAAGTCCAACAGCGTCCTGGCCTGTATCAGAAATAGTGTGGCCAGCAGGAGTAGGGAAGTGATCGTGCCCCTGTGCTCAGCACTGGTGAGGCCGCACCTCGAATCCTGTGTTCAGTTTTGGCCCCTCACTACAAGAAGGACGTTGAGGTGCTGGAGTGTGTCTAGAGAAGGGCAACGAAGCTGGTGAGGGGTCTGGAGCACAAGTCTTATGAGGAGCGGCTGAGGAATCTGGGGTTGTTTAGCCTGGAGAAAAGGAGGCTGAGGGGAGACCTTATCGTTCTCTACAACTACCTGAAAGGAGTCTGTGGCAAGGTGGGTGTTGGTCTCTTCTCCGAAGAAAGAAGCGATAGGATGAGAGGAAATGTCCTCAAGTTGCACCCGGGGAGGTTTAGACTAGATATTAGGAAAAATTTCTTTACTGAGAGAGTGGTCAAGCATTGGAACGGGCTTCCCAGGGACATGGTTGAGTCACCATCCCTAAAGGTATTTAGAAGACATGCAGATGTGGTGCTTAGGGACCTGGTTTAGTGGTGGACTTGGCAGTGTAATGTTAACAGTTAGACTTGATGATCTTAAAGGTCTTTTTCAACCTAAATGATTCAATGATTCTATGTTTCTGTGATTCTATGATTTCCAAGTTTCTGAAACAGTATTTGTATGAGAACAGGATTGGGTCCTGCTACAGTATGTGAAAGAATACTGACTTTCTTTTTAAGTAAGCTCTTGGGCTAATCGAAACTAATAGATCAAAGACAAATCATTCAGAAATTATTCAGCCTGTCACAGCATAAACTTGTTACAATGCAACATATTCCCAAACTATAGCAAATTTCTCTGTTTTAATTGGAACTTGAGTCACCTTGACCTTTCCTAGCACAGAGCAGAGTGCCCCTCTGAACCAACGGCAGCATCTGCATCCTCATTCCATTTTAATCAGAGCTCAATTTGGATTTCTATGTCTTGGCAATCAGTGCATTGCAGAGCAAGGCAACTGCAGAAATAAATGAGATGTTGCCTTGTTCCAGCTGATTAAAACATGATTCAAGGTGACTTTTAGGTGACACTACAAGTTGTCAGAACAGCAGTGTACTTTACTTTATGAAGGAAAAAAAATGTGTGAGGGATGTTTATTTCCCCTATCTGAGATAAGTGACAGAATTGAAATGAGAGCAGTGGTGTGTCCATGAAAATATATCAGTGTTTAAAGAATCCTATTATTAGACACAGTGGAAACTACATCTTGGATAAGCCTCCCATACTGTGGGTAATTATCACAAGCCAGAATGCTAATTGCTTTTCGATCTGCTCTGTGCCTCCAATGAGTCTTGTTGAGGGCTACTGGGGCTCTACCAGACACCAACACTTAATGAGACAAAGTTTATCGGAGTACAGCGTCAGCTATTACTAAGTGAAGAACGGGAAAAACACGCCTTAGAATGAAAAGAGAAATTAAAAAAAAAAAAAAGAGAGGAAACTATGGAACAAGAAGAAGAATTAAACTAAAAATGATTTTCACTATACTTTCTTTTCAGGTGCTACGTAACTATGTCTTCACCACAGTAAAAATGCTAAAAATTTGCATCTTATGGCTTGGTTACCTGAAAAGGTGAGCATTAGTTCTGTGTTTAAAAATTTGTGCTTTGTCCTTCTATTTACAAGAGGGAAGTCCATCCATCAGCTAGGAATTCATAAAGCATTTTTTTACAGTTCTGACTATTCTGGTTATGAACTATCAAGGGTGGAAAGTGAAAAAAAAATTAAATTTGAAACTATCTTCTGGATAATCCACCATGCCTTCCATGGTAGGTTTTAGTTTACCCCCGGAGACTCCAGAAAATATGTAGGATGGGAAATGTACATTGTACAGAAAGCCTAACCACTAAAAATGACTTTTCTGAGGAAAAGCTGAAACATTCCCACATTTCTCCATTTTACAATATTTGCTTTCTTATGATTAGATCAGTCATGAACTCAAAGAACAAGGTAGGCAATTTCCACAAAAAGTGTTCCAAATATCATTAAAACACGGTAAGAAATATTGACTGCTTTAAAGACAGAACAATGAAGTCACCCAAGTTTTACCGAAAGTCTGCAGGAGAGGAAGAAGGAACACAGAGGTCAGTGCTTCCACTCCTATATTAAATGCAGCGGCATTCTCTGCTACAAAACAAGGCTAACGCCTCTGCAGAAAGGCAATGACAACACAATTGTGGCTGCACAATAAGTTATTTATTGCACTGATACATACTTTGTTTCATCTTTTTCTAATCTCTGATTTAATCACGGTAAGAAAAAAATAATTGTAGTGAGGAAGCAGAGAAAGTAGTCTTTGATTTTTGTTCTGCAAAAACCTGTCAATTCACTGTGCTGGCAGTTTCAAGTGCAGAGGTCAAAAGAGCAACAACAGAGAACACAAGTAAGACCAGTAAGTTAAGGACCTCAACAGCAGTAATACTAAATATGAGTCACAACAGCTGAGAAGATGGAAGCAAACCTGAGTAATCAAGTGAGCAGATTGTATCACAAAATCTGAATGCAGATATCAGTATTTCTGCATGTGTGTTCACTCACCTTTAACAGAAAATACTTTGCAATTCTTAAGTTAACACTTAAAACAGTAAGACAGACTACTCTAAAACAATGATTTTGAACCTACTGTTCGTAAAGTCCTAGTGGTTCACACAAGGTAATGAAGGAAAGCTAGCCTATTGTCAGTAGGCTGCTTTGAGCCTACAGCTGTCTGGAGTTCAAAAGAAAAACTTTTAGGGGTCTAATCCAAGAGAAAAAGAAAAGTAAATCGCAGAACCCATTGATATACATATAGCAAATAAACATTATGCTCTTAATCTGGTTTGAATTTTCTGTTTCTCTTGTAATCATAACTGTAATTACATGATAATATAGACCCTAATCTCCGCTTCTCATAATAGGTGCAAACTTTACTTCTAATAATTTTTTTTAACATCTGAGTTATTGTTTCAACCTTACATTACTCCATCTCTAGGGCAATCTAATCCTTCTGCAGAAAAGATGACCTACTTCTGAGATGAGGTCTAAGAATTGGGTTGTTCAGTGACAATGCTGCTTTTCTTTTCATTCGTTTTTCTATTTGCCTTAAAAATCCCTTGCCCTCATTCTCTCTTTTGATCCAAGTAAACTTTTGACAGTTTGTTTTAATATGAAGTATTATGGCAAATAAGATAAATATGCCTCAGCAGTGACTATAACATTATTCTCTGAGTTCTCAGTACAATCAGTCAACAAAAATGTTTCATTTCATACATCATTTACCACTTCTGTAGGAATTGCCGAAGATATTGTGAATGAATTCTAAAGTGAAAATTTCATCATAGCAGAGGATGCATGGCACAGGTATAAGATTATCTTTCACCAGTTCTTTCCACCTCTCATCATTGTGATCCATACAATGCCTCCCCTTCAGGATAAACCTCTGGAATGAAAACTACAGAAATCCCACAGAAAGGAGAAAGAAAACCTTCAGAGAGAAAAGATGGCTACATGGTATATCTTTGTCCATTGTATGGACAAACTCTAACTCATGAGTTCATGACAGGAATTGGGTAAAACAACATTTGAACACTTTAAAAAAAAGGTAAGCTTCCTCTACTAGGTACAAACAGTGCAAAAGGGTATGATTTCAGCTAAAATAGTAGCTACCTGCTCAGTCATTTTCTTACAGCATTTTATTCTTTTAATGCAATAGAAGGAAACAGCAGTATGGCTGAAAGGCAACAGAGAGACCTTTAAGGACAGGTACCACACTGCAACAAGAATCTGTGAAGTTCAGAAAGTCCCTCACCAAGGAATTAATCTCAGTCTGATGGGAGCTGTTTTCATCTGCTTACTCTCTAGTTGTGTTGATCGTGGCACCAGGCAGACAGATGATGAATCTGCTCAGAATGGAAACATCAAGTCAGAAGAAAAAGGCAGTTTTCTCCATCTATTCCTCCCTTATTTTCCAGGCAAAATATTAAACAGAAGTGATTTTTATATATATATCAGGAGTGATACTTTTTGCATCAGGAAAAAACACAGTTCTGCTGAATTCTGAAGGCATGTTTTATTCTATCAGACTGCTGTACATATTTGTCTTGGATATGCTCATATTAGCACCTAAGAATTACAGCAGGTTTTTGGTGGGTTTGTTTTTTGATTTTTTTTTAAATATCTAGATAATGTTGTGGTCATGCTATTCTTCTGGTAGTTATGGTAGCAGCTCTGCGTTGTGTTGTTGGCTGCTGCCCAAATGCTGTGGGTTAACCCCAGCAGGCAGCTTAGCCCCACACAGCCGCTCACTCACCACCTCAGTAGGATGGGGAAGAGAATAGGAAGGGTAAAAGTGAGAACACTCCTGGGTTCAGGTGAAGACAGCTTAATAGGGAAAGCAAAAGCTGTGCATGTAAGGAAAACATATGCACTGCATATTATGTGTGTTTCTTTAACCTACATAAATTACAAAGGGAGAAGTACAGGAACAATATGGGTCTAGAAGTTGTCCTCTTCCTTGTACACCATAAAGTAGAGTTTAAATACTGTGTACCCTTGCTCAAGATCTCCCTCTGGGTATTTCAGGCAAAATTTCTATCACATTAAGTGCTTACAGTGTGCTACAGTTGCTATTACTACTGTGTAAATATTGCAGCATGAGAAAGTGAATGAACTCCAGGAAACACTAAGAGAAATCTTTTAAAGGAACAAAACATTATGTCCTTTATTGCCTACCATTTATTAACAACTGTCATAACTGATAAACACCCACAATGTATTTTCCATAATCCAAAATGTGTGTACTTAAGATCAGTTGCTTTATTCAAGGCTTTCTGTACTACATCAGAACAAAGGTCTGTTGAGACGAGAATGGCAGTAGAAACAGATTTTTAGGGAAATGGTGTAGGAAGCAGAGCAAGCAAAACCATTTTTCACTTCTGTTTCTACCACAGATCCCTTCCTTCCTCTTTTCCATACATTTCCATCCAGGAAATGTTCCAAAATACATATCTTCTAGAATTCTCACAAAATAGATTGGCCTGCATCATGCAGAAGGTAAGAATCAAAACTCACACTGGTCTCTTCTGATCTATGAATAGGACACTTACATGCATTTACCTTGAAGAGATTGCTTAAATAATTAGTATTCTCCCTTTTAAAAGGTATTTGGCAATGCTAGCAATGGTGACTATAAACTCTTGAGGGATGTTGGTAAGGTAATAAGATTTTTAAAATTATGCTGCTGTTACCTCTCAATATTTGTTTTTAGACAGCACAAAACCCTAAAACAAGGTAGAAAGGCATCATACACAAACTATATGAGGGAAAG